>NC_071980.1:58271-67647 GCF_026283585.1 Hylaeus volcanicus | reverse complement strand
TCCCGTCCCGTCCCGTCCCGTCCCGTCCCGTCCCGTCCCGTCCCGTCGTTTCATGGCCAGACAGACGTTCCTCTTTCTTGCGGTCTTTCATTTCGCACCGCGTGTATTCCAAGACACTTTCCACCAGGAACGAGACTTGAAATGTTCGCTTTGAAACGTTCGTTCTTTCTTCCTCGTTCTTTTGCTTTTGTACATTTTTACTTGTACGCCGGTATAAGCAGCGTAGAATAATATTTTGTTACATTTTAGAAACGAGAATTTTCAAGTACATTTTATGCACGCGTTTACATTGTAATCAAAAGGAAAAGGGTGGAGGCAAATAAATGCATCGATATAGGTAATAGGTTTTGTACAAAGGAATCATTGGATTTATCGAAAATCTATTCGGGGCAGCTAAAACATTTCAATTAGAAACGTATTAGGGACCGGCATAGGTGGAGGGAGAGCCACCCACGTGGAACGGTCCTCCCTGGGGGCAGTTCGCGGGCCAGTGGCCATGTATTTTCGTGCTGCCTGCGCCTTGGTCCAAATAAAAAAGAATAAGGAAAGAAGATCGCGTAGACGTGGCGAGACCACCCGCGACGCGGCTTCCAGAATCGATAAGGTAGAACGGTGCAGGACTCTTATGATTTTCATCGACAAGGTCATTTCGATAGTATGATATTATGTAACCGGTATTAAACAATTTTTTTGCCATCGCTTCGACATTCACAGCCCTTAACTCGCGTGTCCGACTAAACCCAGCGACTCTTATCGATCGTTCCATTTGATATTCCGCGTTGAAACTCGGTTAAATATTTGACATACCGAGGGAACCGAGGGGTGGCTCGTAATATGTACCGAGCAAACGATCCCGACGCCGACGCCGACGCCGACGCCGACGGTTTAGTTTGGCTCGGCTCGGCTCGGCTCGACTCGATTCGGTAATCTGTAGCGTCAATGTAATATCCGCGAGATTCGACTTGACGCGAGGCGCTGAAGAGAGTCGGCGTGGCGGGGCGGTCCAGTAATGTTTTCGGAAGCTGTGCCAATGACTCTCGATTCATGATTCCGCCATTTTCACCGTTTCGTTTGTGCGAAACACTTGAAACTTGAAACTCGGTTAGACTCGATTAGGCAATAAAAATAAAAAAAGATTGCCATCGAGTGAGTATCAATGTTTCTTGTCGTTCGAATCGAAAAGGTTATCGTTATTTATAGTCACCTATAGTTTCAAAGGGATCTCGCAAAGATACGAGTGTGGATTCAGAGTTTGCTCGGAATATTGCGCCGTTGAGCCGCGGTCGAGGATCTCGCCGCGGGTATATTCATAAGCGACGGGTATAAACCTCATAAGCAATGCAATACACTCGAGGGTATAGCCCGGCAAGCGTGTATTTCAGTCCACGAAGACGACGCTTTACAATGACGCCGTGGCGTGAATTAACAAACACCCTCCGTACGTCGTGGTCGCACGAGAAGTTAAGTGCGCCACTAGTGATACACTGGCACTCGTAATCCCCTTTGCACCCGACATAATTCGCGTTTACACCCTTTTCCGCGTACACATGTCTCGGTTACCCTCGCGTCTCGTGTTCGGTTTCTCGGGGTGACGCTCCCGAGAAGCGACGAGCTCTCTTCTGTCGCCTTCATCTTGGCCTACGGATAAAAATGGCACCCCGATTTTGAAGCGTTCTTTTCTCGATAAGTCGTACCTTCCTCTCTTCGATGGTTAGTTTTAGAACGTTTCCCACTATTTAGCGGAAACCATGAACCAGTAATAACAACTGAAATTCGTTGGTTTCGTTGCTCGTGACTCGAACAGTTATACTCTACGATCAACGTTTCGCCTAGGGAAACGAAAGAGTGGCAACTTTACCTCGTACCGAGAAACAAGTGCCCGGGCAAGAAACCAAGGTCGAGGACTGAAAGGGACTAGGGCATACGTTTGCGTTTCACGATTCCCCCTTCAGGTGTGTACGGGTTCCTGCAAATATTTGCAGAGTCTTCCCGCACTATTTATTTATCTGACCTGTACCGGGGGATTGCGCGCGACTCTTGTCGAGTATGCGAGACTTTGTGTTTGTAGACGCGAGGAAAAGAGAGACAAAGAGCGGCCAGCAATCTCACCGTAGGCAGAAAATCAGCTTTTCAGGGAATACTCGAGTCTAACCCTCTGAAACAACAAAGCTGCGGCACTTTGCGGAGAAGCCGATTGTCCAGCTGGAAACCTCTCGCAATATTTGCACCGAAAACTGACTATCGATGAAACGTTCGAGAATTTAACGAGGGTACGCGTTGATTTCTTGCTCTCTGTGTCTATCGTGCACTCTGTCCAGCGAAGAGGCGTCATTAGAAATTGTACTTTCGTTTGCAACATTTCCAAAACCACAATTACAAGTAAAGAAAGAGAGTTCGAAGCATAAGATAAGTTGTGAGGGTTGGCAAAATACGCGACCAACGTTCAACGCGTTTCGCCCTTTCGGCCACATCGAAAGATAAACTGAACGCGAGCAAAAACGAAAGGAACATCGAGTTCCCGCAGCATTCGTATACTCGAACTCTACGCATCACTCCGTGGAGTGGTACTTGTTTCGTGCATGATATTTCACTTGGTGTAGAACATTCTATGCTTGCTAAAACTGAGCTTAAATCCCAGTGGTTAGATGTTTCCGGAGGTTGCCCGCGGCAAATCAAAATTATCCTCGAATAATCTCCGTGTTCTGACGGACAAAAACGACCACGAAAAAGCACCAAAGACTGGAACGTATATCTATATAGTAGGCATAGGTACGCGAAAAAGGAGCCGAGAGGCGCCAAAACAGTTCGACGTTGAATGATTCGTAAAAATGTGCCGCCAGCTTTTACAAGTCGCGTATACTGCACGACTGCCAACCACCAACACTCGTTGGTGCCCGCTAGACAAGTATTTGATCACGGAACGGCGGCACTCTAATGAAGACCCTCACCCATTGTTGCCGCGGTATCTCCATTATTTTTGCGCCGTTATTAAAAATCCAGCGTAGACCAGGACCGGGACCGGGACAAAGAATTCGACAGCCATTGTCCCCTCGTCGTCCGTGCTTTTTGTTCGCTACGCTAAATGTCAATGAATCTTCTCCCTCTCTTTTTCGCTCTTGCTTTCGTTCCCTTCATCGCTTCCGTTTTTACTCCTCGTTGGGTTGTTCTGCTGCTTTCCACCGTTGGTCTTGGTTGTCGTCGTCGTCGTCGTCGTGATCATCAGAAAACGTTCCGTATTTGGTCGGGTGGAATCAATCGCAAGGGTGTCCTCACCTCCAAAACTGATTCTACAACGTTTCGATGTTGTCTTTTCCAACTAGTCACGGACTCTTTTGTTGTCGGGAAGCTTGTAATAAGAACAGATTCGTCGCTCGGAACATGGAAAGATGTGCACGCGTGGTTTTGGTTGTGTCTTCGTTTTGATCCGATATTATGTTGAAAATATACACGTAAGAATGTGCGTACTTGTATCAAGAATCAGCTCGAAATTGGACAATTGTGCAATGTAAACTTGTTTAGGTAATTTCCTGACGCAGGCGAGATCAAGCGATAACGAATTTAATTTTAGTACGTGGATCGAAATTCTATACGCGACAGCAGAGCGCCGGAATTTCCCAATAAATTTCGCATGAAATTTCAAACTGCCGTTAAAACGATTACACGCAGGAACGGTGTGGCATGGGCGTGGCGTGGCGTGGCGTGGCGTGGCGTGGCGTGGCATGGTGGGTTCAAAGACTATTGGATATACATATACAGTACGATGAGAAAACGATCGATCTCTCGTCTACATCTTTCGATCATCGACGACTGCCTGGGCGACTTTTGTGTTGGAATATAGTATAGCTGCCGATTATTAAATCCGGTGGCACCGCGTTATCGTGACGGGTTGAGAATCGAACGGACAAACATTAGGATGAGACGGGGAGGGTTTGAAAACAAAGGTACGGATAAAGGACGAAGAGAGAAAGAAAGAAGAGAGGGAGTGAGAAGGAGGAAAACGCGGGACCAGCACAGAATTGCTCCATGGGAGTGGTTTCGGGGCATGGATACCAGTCTCTACGGCCACGGTAATGGTTATAGCACCATCGCGTGCAATCCCATTAGCACCGATGCAATTTACCCGATCTATCACACCCTATTAAGCGGTGCGCTTTCCACCCTACCCTCCCGCGGCCGCTCGATCGCTTAACGCTCGTTTTAATCGAGTTTGCGCAACCGTGGACGAGTCCTGCGCTTTCGACGTTCGACAATGTTTTCCAGAGCAAGTTCACGACGCTGACGCGCGAGTCGCCTATGAGCGAGTATCGCGCGAACGTCGGCGCCGGCGTCGCATCGCGTCGGTGAAAGGAACCGATGAATCAGCGAAACCGAGACTGGTTTCCGATAATTAAACGATCAGATCTCTGCTACTCGTTACCACCATTTTTACTCGACGTTCTCAGACATATCACAATTTTTAACAAAAGAAATTCACCGTCGCTCGCACCGTAAACGCCACCAAACATCTGGGATTTGCAATTTTGGCCCGTTGCGTTGGAAAAAAAAGGTTGCTCATCGGTGGTAGTAGGTGACAAAGTCTCGTTAAAGTTTCCGTTAGATGGACCACAGATTAAGGTAGACGATTGTTTCACTAGGACAAACACGAATATCTCGGTTAACCACCTCGGAACTTGATCTGCCAATGTACAATACAATGCAACCGTACTATTGCTGGAAGCGTTATCGTTAGAGAACCCGAGGGAGATACGCGCAATTACGGGATGGGAGCTCATCGATGTATGGAATCGTGGAGCTCTCGAGCTCGATGCTCGCGGAACGGCTCTTTACCGCGTGATAGGAGATTAGCTGTTTGGGTGGAAGATTAAAGAGACGATAGACTCGCGCGATAAATCGTGCGACGAGCCGTAACGTCAGCGTCGGACGATAATTCTTTGGAGGGATTTCGGAACTTTGGCTTGCTTCGAGCAGTTCGTATAGCTTTCGATTAAACTTGCGTTTAATATTCTTAACGGTGCGTACACGGTTACGGTATCCTTTGATCAATTTACCACTCGGCTATACAAACTCTTCTATTAATATTAAAGTAATGTCAATTCTAACACAATGTTTTATTTTGCGTACGACGCAACTATGGTTCGGTTCCATCCCGAAGAAACTTTAAAGCTAGATCAAAGTGGCGCAAAATGTTGGAAAAACAGTCTTTGAGCACTTTGCATCACCGGCTGTTTGAATCTGGAAGACGAGGGTAGGTTCTCACTCTCCAGTCTCCATGCGTCGAAGGGATATAAGAGAGGGTGTATTCGACTCCTCCTAGCTAGGGTCCTAACGTCAGCTGGTTCTCGAGTGAGTTGCAACAATTCTGGCACAGGTCCCTCCCTGAGATTTCGCTAAAACTCGAAGGACGTAACCGAAGGGACTGCGTAGGAGGAGTAAGAGTATCTCTTCCGTTCGTGGCAGCTGTTGCTATTCGTAAACTGCGCTGTTCGTTTTATTTTCGAGTTATCGCGATAGCGAATGTCCTCGCGGTCCATTAACTTCTTTTCGGGACGCGATACGTGCGAGATTATACCAGTCGGGTCATTCGCAATATTTCCACGCGCTCCTATCGATCATCGAATAATGTTTTACCAATTTAGTAAATCGAACATTACAAACAATCAAAAGGTTTTTGAAAGCTGTGTCGTAACATGTCGTTTCCGTCGTCTTTCTCTATATTTACCGAAACATTTAAACTTGAAAAATCGTCGTATAAAAAGAACTGGGAGGGACAAACAAATTTCAACGAAAGATCCGTGGCCTCGTTTCCAGAGACACGTCGGCGTCGGCGTCGGCGTCGGCGTCGGCGTCGGCGTCGGCGTCGGCCGCGAGATACATCCTCGAGACAAATAGCAGGGCAAGCGCACGGGATTCACCCTTTACGAAGCCAGAACCATTCGCGAAGACGGCAAGGAGCCGCGCGTAGCAGGAATACGAATGCTCATCCGACACGACAAATCCCGCACGACGTTGAACGTTTACGCGACCACTTAAACCGAGACACGGAGAGATCCGTTTGCAAGGCGCTGTCCCGAATCACGAGCAAGGTATTTTCCGTGTTGGGGTCCTTGCTGATCCATGGGATTCCGAAAGCAGTCCGAGGACGCCTGTAATCATCTCGTTACAGCCGCATTGTTGGCTCCTGTAAAACCTGCTCTCCCTCCTACCGATACGCTCGTCGCTCGATGCTCGACGTTTGACGCTCGCACGCTTGCACACTTGCACGGACCGTTTCCACACCCCTCGAGAACCCCGTTGCTCACGCTTCTGTCGCCCGAAGCAGCGTCGATGATTACATGGAACGCGGATGAGACCACGTTGGGCATAAAGTCCTAATCAGCTGGCGCATTGTAAGCTGGCGAAATTACAGGAGAGTCGAGGACGATGACGAGGATGATGACGGTGACGCGCACCCTTAATTAGTAGCGTCGTCGTCGTCCCTTCAATCTGGCCACCGATAGCTCTCTTCCGTTCGAAAGAAGCGACGCCGTCGCGTTGAATGATAATTCAACGTTCGATGTGGATAAGGTATCAAGTTTCAGAGCGGTTCCAGACGGGGGATTAGGATTTCTCAAATTCATTTTTCCGCCTAATCCCTAATCTCTATCTGGCGATCACGCGATACAATTGATATAGGTAAAAAGAGTGGCATCGTTCGAGTCTATCTCGCAACGATTCGCCGACTTGTTACTTGTTCTCATTCGTCGAGTCGCACCGGGAGGGTAAAGCGGATCCAAGGATGAAAGGAAGCGCGTTAGTTCGACCGCTGAGCCCGTCGATCGACGTGGTGCGTAAGCCATGCTATTAAGGCCGGCAAGTGGGTGCATCTGTCTGGGCAAACCTGGGCTTAGTTCCAAAATCCGACTGCAAACAGAGATCCCGGTTGCACGGTGGTGGCTCGTCGGCATCCCTCGTCGTTACTTCCTTCGCTTCGATGCCGCGCCCGCCGTCGAAGAACGATTTACCGCGCTGAGTTGATAGGTGCGTCGAGTCGACCAGCAAGCGATGTAGGATCCCTACCGCGAATTCTAGCTATCCCTCTTCACCGAACACGAGACAAACATCCAAGAACCTCCAGTTTCGTTGAGTAAACGGTAACAACGTAACTCGTCTATGCATACCATATTATATGTATTTTGCTGAAATACTTGTCAGCATCAACGTCTTTTAGAAACGTTTTACGGTAAATAGTTGGTCGCATTTTCGAGTGCAACAGTTTTATTCATTTATCGCAAAACGATTAAAACCCAAGTCGTTTTTTTATGATTTTCAATACATGCTATCGAACCTGCTACAGCATACCGTGCAGCGTCAACGTCGTAAATGGGCTGAAGGATGGACATTAAGCCCACGTGTTTCGAACTGTACGACGCAAGCGGTTTCCTTCTCGACAAAAGGGGAAGGGTAGAAAGCGAAGATGTTATTCTTCTTTCTTAACTCATACATATTTCTCGGTGAAAACGTTCCCTCCCTGGTTCCGCCACGAATTACAAATCACCTTGTACGATAATGCAAGGGGATTCTCCCTTGTTCTTAGGAAACCATAAGCCCCGCGGATCTCTCGAGTCAAGTATACAGCTGTTGTACACCGACCTCGGAACTTGAAGTTACAAAATCCTCATCGTATACCGTCGGCGTCATCGTGTCGTAAATTTCCAGCTCTGCTTTCTAGTCGAGTTTGCGCAAGCTGATCATCGACGTTACAGTCGAACGGTCGTTAGCCTCAGGCCTTGGAAAAATCAACTCGTTGAAATAAAACATTCCGCTCTTGAAATTCTTTCTCGAAATTGGTTACGACGAGTTTAAGGAAAATTCGAAAATTATTTCGACGACCACTACTGTGAGATCAACGGCCGAAGAAAATGAAAGGCAACGCGACGGACGATTTCGTTCGAACGTGTATCGTCGACTCCTGTCCAGGTCTTCAGGACATTTTCACCGTTTTACATAACAGCAACCGTCGACATCGGCGTCGTGTGTTGGCAGTGGGAGAGAAGTGACCTAGAAATAGGTTTGTTAAAGTTCACCGGTAGTTGGCGAGATCTTTCTTAAGGCTACGAGGACGATAAAGTCTAGGCGCGTTCCGAGATCTCGTAGATTCTGTCTCATCCTTTTCTACCGTCCTCGTCTTTTCTCTCTTCTCTTACCACAACTCCGCAGTCGCATCGTAATTCCCTCTGCCTTGGCCTGGCCTGCCCTGCTCTGCCCTGCCCTGCCCTGTCCTGCCCTGCCCGTACTTCTAACCCGTTGTTCCTGTACCCCGACGGCCGCCTCCTCTAGCGGGAGTTTAATTAGGCCCCGCTTCGAGATATCGCGAGATCAGCAGCTCGTTAGCATGTTTTAATTGGCGGCTGTCAGTGAGATTCTTGGTCGCGATAAGCGCGTCCTCTAACCAGTCCTCGACTCGGTGACAAGACTCTACGTGTAGACCGGGTACAACTTACGCGCGAGACACACTCGGTGGACAGGCCTGGACAGGACAGGACAGGACACGACAGGACACGACAGGGCGGGGGAGCCGAGCGAAAGGGTAGCAGACGGCAAACCTAGAAAGGTACAAGTCGTACACGAGTTTTTGCCGCTTAATTTTGTGGCGAAAGCACGCTGAAAGGAAGCTGTCGCGAGCCTCAGTACCCGTACCCGTACATACAACGGATAAAGAGAAACGAATCCTCTTTCATATACAGTGCCCTTTATGTTGCGCGTGGCGATGACCAGCACGGTTAGAAACGCGACTAGCAGCGAGCAGCGACTGAACGCGATGTCTCGGCCTCGTTGCTAGCTATCGATCCACCGTGTATGTACGTCTATGTATACTCTTTTAACGAGGTCGTGCTGTCCGAGTTATAAGGCATGTACGTACATGTTGTATATTAGGCTACAAGATCCTCGATTTGGTCTATCTAGGAATCTACGCGGACTCCGTAACGCAAACACGTATACCGTTTCGGTAAAAGTTAGTCCGAATCGCACGGAACAAAAGTAGAAGCGCTGATGATTTACATTAAAATTTCGACAACTTTAGTTAGCCATGATCGAAACAAGTTCAACTCTGAAACGTAATCAAGAAATAGAGGACAATCGATGGGATTTTCACGTGACGTGACAGGGCTAAGAAAAGATATCCTTTCCTAAGATAGATGCAAAGATCGCTAACATCGAGTGCTCTGGAAATCGGTGACAAGATGGCCCCGCTGCCAGACGATCTTCAAGGCAGAGTACACCGAGGGGTCTGGATCAGGTTGCGTCGTATCTCCTAACAAGATCAAGGGGCCTGATCTGGCCGACTCCTCGAGAGAGGGGAGTACACTCGCGAAAGAGAGCGCACTGCTGTTGAGAC
>NC_071980.1:13299-58261 GCF_026283585.1 Hylaeus volcanicus | reverse complement strand
AAATTTCTTTTACACCAAAGAGAAAATATATGTATATACTGCTTTAATACTTTAGTAATTATTTTTTACTGTATTCACGGAGGAAAAATGAAAATTTATTTTCGTTACATAATCTAAAGAGTAACGTGATAGACTAGTATGATTCAAATGGCCAAAAATTCGAAATTTATCCGAGTGTGCGTATACAGTGTACGTACGTACAGCGATACCTGTTTGTAAACACGTTGCCGTGTTTTCCGCATGTATATAGAAACGCTTTGGAGCTCGCGATCGTCGCGTCTAATCGGTCGAATGACAAGTTTCGCGTTGTTTCGCACGATCGTTCCAGTGTGTATTCGGGTTTAAGCTCCGGTACGTGACGAAGAGCATTTGCGGCCGCGTTACGATCTTTGCGTGCGTGATCAGATTACACGCCGCGTGGATTTTACAATTGGAGACTAGTGTGCGAAAGCACCCGCGAGGCCCATAATCGACTAATTAGTGACGTGCCTGCGTTCGGTCTCCCGCACTCGCGGTCTCCCGCATCCGCATCTGTCTCGCTAATCTTATCCCAGTGTTCCTATCGCGTTTTCGATTCCTCCGTCTTGGCGTGTTGCCCTAGTCCCGTTGCGCTTTTGTCCGTCAGCGGCCGACTGGACTGGAATCTTGGTATCCCGAAAATTTTACTTGACCCAGTCCAGCCACCTTGCACCGCAGATGTTACGATGCATTTTCTCATGCATATTCCATCGTGGAATGGAAACGTCGCCTTAACCAGTACTAATTTCTCCGCGCTGTATGTCAGTATTACAATAAACATGTTCGTTGCGCGAACGCGTCTCATGCATATGCATGGACGTTGGTCTCCCCTTAATAAAATTCGAGCGACGGCTATCCCCTGCGCGATCGTTAAAACTACCTCGAGCTCGAGCACGGTCTCTGTCGCATGCGATGACCAGGCCACGTTTTTCGCTAAGGTTATTCCTTTTTTCGGTCTGCAAATAACATGAACCGGCTCGGTAAACTTTTACCAAGGAACATCGCAAACTCGCCGGACCATGAGAATGCTGTTGGCATTGTTAATATTCGCGCTCACGATATCTTTATAATCGTAACGTACCAGCGTTTTTCGCTAATTCGCGTCATCGGTCACCGAGTCACGAAATCTAACCGGATCGCGGTTCGCAAATCTTTTCTGCCCTCAGTGGTGCAACGTCGCGCCGTCGTAAACTGTGCGACTTGGGTACCCGTAGATTTTACACGGATAACCCTAATCATGTATCGTCTTAATGTTAGTCGACGTGGTGTCTTTAGAAGATCCCTGTTGGTTATCGGCCAATCGAGTTTCGTCGAAAAAGCACGCATTCTCCACACTCGCAGTCCACGGACATCTTTGAAGCGCAGATGCGCCCAGTGCTCGCTGGTTAGAGAAAACCGGAGAGCAGACAGCCAGGGAGTCTGCTCACTTGGTATGCAAATCCGACTCCGCCCTGAATAAAATATTAACCGACCAATCGAGACGCGTGGCGGGGTTAAAAGCACGCTAGCTGCCCTCGACGAGTCTGTTTTCTCGACAAGCTTGCCTCTTTTTTTCCATTGGCATTCTCGTAGACATCACTCGTGTTCGTTCTCAAAGAAGACACGCACGCGTAGTGATCGGCAAGGTTCGTTACGGAGCCTTGTCGCTCGCGTTTTTCTTCATCTAGAATAACCAGTATTCGGAGCTTGAGTCTTCTTGTTTGGTCCACGGCACTGCCACCACTCTCTCCCCCTCTCCCCCTCTCCCCCTCTCCCCCTACCGATGTATCTTTTAAATCAAAGACCTCGTTATCTCACGACCAATCGATTCTCGTTAGCGTAACTTTGATTATCACCACCTCACGTTCAAACGGGCGTCTTCCAGTTAGAAGCGAGGACGAGAAAGGTGTTGGAAGCGAGAACGTGTAGCAAACAATTAACGTCGCTACGACGATTTTCTTTTTTATACGAATCGTTGTCGTCCACGACGTTTCCCCGTTCGGGCCCAGGTACGCGTCCCTTTGGCCTCCAGGAAAAGGACCAGTTGCGTCACTGGTCGGGGAAAAGAGGTTGCGCAACATAGAGAAAAAGACGCATGGAAAAGCACCAAGGAAACATCGATAGCGGGTTTCTTGATCGCTAACAAGCACGCGATGCTGCCGGGTTTCGCTTTCCACTTGAAATATCTCGCTTTTATTTCTCGACGATTGTTCGTTTCGCGTTCAGGAGTTTGCATCGATAAAGGAATTCGTGTGAAACGGCCAAAGAAAATAATAAGAAAGGTCGATGTGAACGAGTAACGATTGCAGGCTCGTTACTCTATCCTTTTCAAAATGTCGGTTCGGTTCGAGAAAGTTTGCAGCGAGGAAGAGCAAAACTTGTTCGTTGAACGTTTCGCTAACCTTTTTACGCGTCTTCCCGTGTAAATCGTAAATCAGCGAAATCGGCTCAGTGAGACAAGTTAAAATCGAATTGAAAAATGCATCATTTACTGCCACTAATCGATCAAAAGCCACCTGTACAGTCGAGTCGGTCTCGAATCTAACGTTCTCGAGGATCGTAACGCCTATTTGTATAAATTGCTGAGAGAAACGAGTTGGTTGCAAAGACGTTGAACAGAGCAGAGACAAACGTCGCTCTCGCGTTGCGTCGCGTCGCGTCGCGTCGCATCGTGTCAGTCAGTCGAAACTGATCGTTCCGCGATACTGTTTCGCCTTTTGTCCAGAACGGCGCGGCGGCGCCGCGTACGACGATCCCTGTTTACCCAGCCGCGAAATTACGTAGTCTCGTAGCTGCAGAGAGTCTCGTAGAGACCAATGTGGCTTCGGTTTGGAAAACGAAATTTTAACGTCGCGAGAGTCTAACGAGCGACTCTGGTCGCGAGTTCGAACAAAAAAAGCTATAGGAGCTTGTTAAGGGGAAAACATCCCGCTCGGTACGTCGTTATTCCGATTAATTATTAGGCGAGCATTTGTTGCTCGACAACATTGTTCGTGACCTCGGAAAAATGTTCAATCTGCGAGACGCACAACGCCATTCTCTTTTTATACAATTAACGAGAATTAATGCATCGCCAACGTCTGGCGGTTGCGAACGATTCGAGTCGTCGCGCGTCGGCGATGCGTCGCATCGATGAGATTGCTTTCTGAAAATGTAGGTAATATTACGCTAATATAATTCATTGTTCAAGAACGTTGACAATAGCGGAAGATGAAACGTTCGATATGTAGGTACATAAGTGGTCTGGTGAATCGCGTCGACGCTCGGCGATTATTCGGAATCGCGAAAACGGCCAAGAGAATGAAAGCAGCAATTAATCGAGCTCCGATAAGCAAGTTGCCGTTACCTCGGAACAAGTATTCTGAAATTGTCCAATAGTCGGCGTTGGTAGTCATTGTATGTTGAACGATCGAGTGGGAGTCTCGATTAGCATGGCGTACGTATAATTTGCCCGCGCAATTAAGTCGTTGCGATGTTAAACAGACCGCGATTACGACCCTAACGAGCCGTTACGGGCCTTTTTCGACGGGACATCGGCATCGTACGAGTCTAATCGCAATAACGATTAACTGGACGAGCTGTAATTAAAGAGCGAACGAGTCGATTCGCGATGCGCCATTCGATAGCATCTTGGTCGATAATCCAACAACGATCAATTTCGTACTGGTCGGACGATACGCGAACTCGATCCTCGGAACTCGCGGGTAACCAACTATAGTAGCCACTTGCTGGAGAGCGAAAAGAAATTGTATCGTGTCTCGACTACTAGGTGCGTTCTAAAAAAGAAAGAGAAAAAAAAACAGTTTGTCAGTAAGTTTCCTCTCGAGCCGCTGGAAACATGGCCCAGGAGCTGTGGGGGCGAGGGGTGGTCGCATCCTGCATCGAGGCTCGAAATCGTTTTCGGTGCCCTCGGGACCGATGACGAGGGCAAATTCCCGGAGAGATTTCCGGGGAACGAACCTGATACTCCGGGGTTCTCGTACCGTGAATTGGGTAGTAAAGCGACGCCGACGCCGACGCCGACGCCGACGCCGAGGCCAGCAAAAGGGCTGAATTAGCGTAAGAGCATCGTTTCGTTCAGCGTGGTCGCGGGCCGCAGCAGAGCCGTTTCCGATCACTAATAGATTCGTACGAAGGACTTCGAATGTTCGGCATTCCTCGTTTTGGCTCGACGCAATGATTTCCCAAGTTTCGCGATCGAGGGTCGATGGCGATACCTGATTACGGTACAGCCTATGATCGTCAGAGGAGCGCAACAGCGTATCTGTAAAATAAACAATTTTCTCACTGGTTACAAATTCTTTTCGGCATGCTATCAATTTACACGCAATTCTATCAACCAGACAACTCGAGTCCCTCCCACCACGTTTCCATCGTTCATAAATTATCCTTCGTTTTCATAGGCCGTGTATCGAACGCTACGATAAATATTTATAGTAACTTGATGTTTGAATAAATATTTATGGATGTCCGCGATGTGGCAACTATAAATATTTATCGAGCCCTCCCCGAACTGCTTAGCGTCGGCGTTGGCGTCGGCGTCGCGTCGATGGGAACGCGAAGCGCGCGCGTGTCTTTAGATCCCACTGTTGGCTCTTTAACGGACGAAAAGTCATCCCTTCTATCGTCTGTCGCCCAAGGATTACGCGTAAAATCGAGCTCCGATGTCCTCGTGTCGCGCGAGAC
This sequence comes from Hylaeus volcanicus, assembly GCF_026283585.1. Classification (NCBI taxonomy): domain Eukaryota; kingdom Metazoa; phylum Arthropoda; class Insecta; order Hymenoptera; family Colletidae; genus Hylaeus; species Hylaeus volcanicus. The sequence continues at coordinate 53,578 of NC_071980.1, read as the reverse complement.
GAGAAAATCGGTGCGAGCGTAGAAATTACTGTCGACGTCGCGCCACCGCCGCCGCACCGGTATAATAATATCCAGTGATCGTGTCTGGCTAGCACACGCCCGATTTACTTTTTGCACGACAGGATCGTTAACGAGAGAGTCACGCGATGCACGCGATCGCAAAGCTTGAATCACGACCGAATCGCGATTGAAACTCTGTTTTGAGCAACTGGCATGCTTTTTCTTTCTTTTCTGGTTCTCCCCTTTTATTCGTCGATTCTTCTCCGTTGTTCCTGAACGAATGTTCTTTCGCCTCCTCGAATAACGACGCGATGCATCGAGCTGCGCAACGAACGTTGATTAATTACAAACTGGATCGCGTTGAATGTAAATCGTGATAGCCAGGGGTTTTTTACGCCGCGCGCCGAGGCAAATCCATGGGCGCGGAAGAGATCTATGGTGCCGGATCACGAAACGTTCGCGCGCGCTACACGACGGACGCGCAATCGACACGGTGTATTAGTACTTGTTAATGCGTCGGCCCGCGTCGCTATTTATTGCTACCGTTCGGCTACTACATCGCGTCGAACACACACGTGGGCGTCGTCGGGCCTTCCTTTGATCGGTGGACGTACCAGTTTCATCGTTCCGACTCCTCAGTTTACCGATTCTCGGAACCTTTCTCCCCGCTACTACCGCTCACTCGTTGCACGATAAAAGTGACGATTCGTTAAATTGAAAATAAATACGAGGGAGGTCGAGGGTCGAGATTTTGCGTCAAATGAAAGATAAATAGCGTTTCCGTTCTCGAGCGCGACGAACTTGTCGAAGGATACGGACGTACAAAAGTAGAAGAAGATAGCGAAAATCTCTGGTAGATTAAACATGACGTTGCGTCCGTTTTGTGGAATGTTGACACCAACCGGATGATCGAGCCTAATGGTCGACAACTTTACTGCGGACCGTTAAAAATTTAAACGATCGAACGAACGCGTTCTTTGAACGTCTCCCGAAATCGTCCCCCTGTTTGCGCACACACATACACCGCAACCCTATACCACAACGCCATCCGTATAACGTAACAGTCTTACACTCGTTATACTCTATCCAGATTCTGGATCATTAATACCGGAAGTGGCATCGTTTGCATGAGAACGAAGCAGCCGAGTCTGTAGCTGGAAGGTGCCTCGATTCGATATCCATCCAGCTCTCGCTGTAACGAGGGTGAAACGTTCGAAAAATATCCCAGGTCAGGTGAAAGCGGTTTCCTTGGAAAATTCGAGAAGCGAATCCAAGAAACAGGTCCGAGAAGTAGGCGAGTGCCCGTACGAAGGAAAAAGAAAGAGGAAAGACTGGCTAATTTTGGAAATTGAAGAACGAAGTCTGATAGAATTACGGTAGCAAAGTAGAGGACCGCGAAGCGATCGCAACCGTGACGCGTCCAAGTGGAATACGAGGCAGTGGAAGAGAGCCGGTATTGAAAAGCTATAAAACAGCGTAATTCGGTCGGAGCCACACAGTCCATTGCAGTTTAGCCGGAAACGCAATTTAAACAAATTGCTGGACCGGCCATGGTGGCGCCACCGTCTCTTTCTCCCTTTTCTGCCGCGCTCGCGTCCATCTCTGCCAGGTGTCTCTATCCGTTCGCATCTATCTCCGTGTCCATCCTTTTCTCGCATCGTGCAGCGACACTGGCCATCCACTGTGAGCCGCCTTGCTCGATTAATCGAAATCGAAACGGGCACGGGCGTGCCTCTCCAATGGACGTTTATCGCCCGTAGGGCAATAATTCGATTTTCGGTTACCACTGGTTTTCCTGCCGCGGCTGTCTGTCGTTGTTCATCCACGACACGACAAACCTGCGATCAGAACCGGCTTTATGGATTTTTGTTTGGCGTCACGCCGCGCGTTCTCCGAAATTCGGAGAAGACCTGCGTATTTGTATTTTTTTCACTGACGGAAACGAGGGATCGTTAATTTGTTTGTCCGTTCGTTTGTCGACTCATGGATTCGCGAATGTCGCATTTTTAATATCGTCCACGGTTGTAACCGGATCTTTATGAAACACAACCGACGCGACGCGACGCGACGCGACGCGCCAAGCACTGAAACATATACTTTGAAAACGCTGTATGGCAGCCGACCGTTTACTCTAAACCAAAACGGCTATCCATTGAAAAATGTCGTTCTCGTTCCGACGAAACGTTCCCGAAACCTTCCCGAAACGTCGCGTCGGCGTTGTTCCGGCTCACGACAGATTTTCATAAAATCGTTTATCAAGCTTGCTCCGAGGTCGGTTTTACGAGATCCTCCTTAATTCGTGTCGCGCGGCGGTACGCCTGAAGGTCTCGATAGTAGCGGATTCTCTTTGCCCCGATTTCATCGGAGATTTTATTTCAACGGTGCGACATTACTCGTTTTGACAGCGCGTTTAAACGCGATTGATAACTTTGGTGCGTTTGCGCTGCGTTGATCCGTTTGGCGATCCGCTTTCTCTTCCTTTTTCTTTCCTTTGTTGCGGATACAGGGGAAAAAGCGATTTTTGTCGGGGACTGTACAACCACTGGGTGACAACGTAGTTTCCCATGTTTTATGGTCAGTTCCGTGCGCTGTGGTATCTGATTGCGTCATAAATCGAACGAGAAACGAGGCGAGGCGAGGCGAGGCGAGGCCGAGGGTTGCATCGCGCGATACACGACCTACGAGATTTCGCCTTGTCGAAATTTAGCGCTCGAGTTCCACTACTTTTTTTTTACCAGCCGCGTATATTGTACATATATGCCTATATATCTTATGCATGCTGCGAAAATTTCATACACAGCGTAACTCTTTCCTGCTTCGTAAAGACACTTTGCGTTTACTCTCGTTTAGCAATGGTGTACCCAGTTTTTTTTCGATGGGAGAGAAAAAAAAGCAAAGAAGACAGGTTGCTTTCAGGATCGTTCGAGGATCTTTTTTAATATAGAATGCGTTTCAACCGGAACCAGAATACCGCGGCTAAGTTTTAAAATAGTCGAGGGACCGTCGGCGTCGGCGTCGGCGTCGGTGTCGGCGTCGGAACACGCCGCGCGTAGCTAGCTGCTTCGCGGCGTACTTTTAATCGGTCGAAGGTAAAGCTGGCTGCTCGAGCGGGTAACAGTTGTTCCATTAAAACGATTTGGTACTCGAGTAGCTCGGTGAGTCAGCCGGCACCGCGGCACGCCGGTTCTTTCGTTCTCGAGAGCCACTCGAAAGTCGAGAGAACTTTGGTTCGTGTAATTAATTCGCCGTGAAATGCTACATTAATTCGTAATGGGCCATGTGTCGTGTATGCTAGGTACCCCGACTCGCTTACAAGCCCGCCGGATACACCGTGCCTATTAATTGTTTCCTGTCCCGCACAAAACATGCTACGAGGATGCTGCCGCGAGTCCAACCCTTTCGTCGTTGGGAAAATCGATATTCGCGGGGGGGTGGGCGGGGGGGGGGGGAAGATCTCCCATACCGGTTGACGATGCTTGGAAATCCGCTTGGAAATTAACGCTAACGATCGCTAACATCGTTGACGTTTAAATTATCAACAGATTAGGAAATCAGCAAACGAGAGGGAGGAAAGTTGGAAAGCTTCCTCGTTGGAGTAGGTCGTCGGTCGAGTAATCACCGAACGAATTGTCTGCATTTTTTAAATTCCAGTCTCGCGAACGTGTCGAACGTTGCGTCATTTTTTCTCGAATTTTGATCTCCGTTCCGGACGTTCCGATTCCTCGTTCCCACCGGATCGTTCTCACTGCAGAGAATTGCCATGCCGCGCTGGGACGATGTAGCTGTATCAGAAGAGACGCTGCTCGCGAGCCGAACCGGTTAGGATACGGGTCGAAGGTCGCACCAAGTTCGCTTTCGTGGCTCGTTCAAAGTTTCAGAGGAATCCCCGCATCGGATTGGCTTCGTGTTCGAGTGAATCGGGCTGGTCTATCGTTCTTGCGAGTTTACGAGTATTTATTCGGAGCGTGTCGCCCACCGCCACGGCGACTTTGTCACTGTATACCCGGCCGTCGCGTCATTCGATCTTAAAATATTAATTTCGGTTGGTTTATCAAGAGACTCGATGCTCGTCGCGCACGATACTGGAATCTTTCACGTCGTGCTGGCCACACGACGTTGCAATCGGCGTTGCAATCTTACCGATTCTACGCCGAGTTTCGTTCGCATTTGGTCGTTTGTTCGACAGACATCGCCGACGTTCAAAGATATCGTTGCCGGTATCGTTGCGATTAACAGGACTGGGGATTAGTTTCGATCGTCGTTTGTAAGAGAAACGAGCATCGAAAGAAAAAGAAAGTCGTTAGCATTCGCGCGAACCCACGTAGATCCGCGGTATGTCCGATTACCGATTACGTCCGAAATATGGTAGTCCGGGTACGGAATTCGATTTTCAACGGTTAGCCGAATTAATTTTCGGAGGGTTTCGAGGCACGGAGAAATCTCATTTGAGACTTGACGAGGTCCAGTGGTGAACCGGAAGAATTCGATTTTCCTCGCGGCGGAATGATTCGATGTCTCGTTGTAATAGGCCGAAACGCCTGCAGTCGTCTGACGGGACTGAGCCGTCCAATCAGCGACGCAGCAACAAGCCAGTTACGGATAGCCGAGCGTACCAATTACATACGTCGCGTTTCGGGCACAATGGAAATTCGCCAGACTGTTTGAAATTCGAATTACCGCACGGGTATCTTGATGCAGGCGAATCCTGAACGCTATCGGACTGCGCGCACGCGAACGTTCGCGGCCCTGTATTCCAACTGCGATTTCCAGATAAATTTTTAATCTCACCCCTCTCAATAGGAAGGGGTAAACGTGTATAGATATTTTTAACGCCTACTGTTAATCGTTACGTCGGAATGTTTTGCCAGTCGAACGTTGCAACCCGTTAACCCGTTAATCCGTTAACGGATAATGTTGGCGTTGCTTTTGTTTGGTAAACAGACCAAGTCAGAGTAGCCGATCTTACGGGGCTAACGGGGGAGAGAGTGACAAGGAAGATTGAACGGCGACGTTCGCGTCCTTTCGATTTTCCGCTCTTGTTTGCCCCGTTACACTGGACGACGGAAACCATCCTTCGAAATTTCTTCGAAGGAACATCGAAGCAAACTTCTCCCCTTTAATCCGTATCTCGCGTTCACGCCTCGATTGCTAGGCTACTCGGCATAGTTATTAAGGCAAACTTTCCCATCCGTTATCTCGTTCTTACTTGGTTCCCTTATCGCTCTCCCTTTCCCTTTCCGAGTCTCGCCTTCTTTGGGAGATGCTAGGGCTTCCGCCAGATCCTATACCATTTTCCCGCTCCTGTCGCCTTGCTGGAAGCGGTGGCGACGTTTCTGCTGCTTCGGTGTCTCCAAACTTTCGAACGTCTCAGACAGACCGTGAAATCTGTCCCGACGAAAATTTCGAATAATTCGTCGCGAACGGTCCCGCAACGTCGGTGTCGGCGTCGGCGTCGGCGTCGGCGTCGGTGTGTTTCACACGTTACGCGCATACACGCGGCGGGTACAGGCCACATCGACAGCTGGAAATCCGTAAATCGTCGAAATAATTTCGGATTCGGAAATTTCCATCGCTCCGAACATTTAAATTTACGAAGCGGAATCGTTTTCTGTTTCGAGTTTCTCTCTCTGTGATTTGCGCATCTCGATTTCATTAACACCTCTTTGTCGCGTGAATCCGTTCGCATACCAAGTCGTCGTCTTTACGATGAGATTATGATTTTTACGCGGCGAAGGTTGCGCGTCGCAACCAAGTAAAAATTCCGCGTCAGCATTTCGATCGAAGCTGTTGAGAGTAATATGCTGTAAAACGTGTCACGATTGTCGCGATAAAATACCCTCCGCGAAACGAGATGGCGCGAGTTTCGACGATGACGATACCGAGTTTCTGGCGCCTGCTAGGAAACAGCCTTGTTTATGTCGGCAATTAACAAGTTGTCGTACGTTTAATGGAAGAGGAAGAGAGAGGGAGCGCGCTCTAACGACCACGATCACGAGGGGCGTACGCAGATACGATTCGCGAAATTTCGACAAAGTCATCGCGACTACAATGGAATTGCCCTTTGGTTCCTTCCTCTATCAGAGGCGTAACGATGAAACTTACGATTTTGGTAGTTTTACTTTTACTAACGAGCTCTCGAATTTATCGCCAGGTGTTGTCGCTAGTTAGCCACGCCTTCGAATTAAACAGATGTAGACAAGGAAAAGGAACGTCCTGGCGTGTCGATTCTCGAAGCAATCGAAAATAATACGGTCGAACGGAAGAGCCTCGAGAAGGCTCGGCGGAACGACGCAACTCTCTCGCTTAATTGGAGAGCGCCACTTTGTCTATTTCCGTCAGCGTCACGGATCCTCCAGACTTTCCCGGGATCTACTCGTCCGGTCATAAGGTAATTAGACAGACATTGTTGGCGATCTAGTCGAGCATCTCGGAGTCGATGGCTGCTTCTTGGTAGCATTCGCCGGTCTGGAACACTCGAGTGGAACCTGTCTGACTCGCGTGTCGCGACGTCTTGTTTTTTCTCTGTGAAAAACACCAATTGCGTCGCGAGACATAGCGTCGTGACCGATGTCTTAGCGAGGCACCAAAACCAACCGGAAAATTATTATATAACTGGACCGCGCGACGTGCTTTTTTTCACATTTTACGTTAACTTTCGGCTGACTAAAAACTGCGGGGATCGGATTATTATACGAAAGAAGAGAGAAGAAAAAACGAGGACAAACGGGAAATATAATTGCTCGGCGAGTCGCGAGTCGTTCGCTCCCGAACCTTTTTGATACGCTCGCATCGACCTTGATTGCGAATGTGATTTTCTCGGAAAGTAGATTACGGGATTAAGTTCTATCCTGACGGAGGTCCGGATGGGGCGGTGGGTAACGGCAGACCAGCACTTTTGTTAATCGCCGCAACGCGACGCGAAGGGTCGAGCCCTCATCTGCTTTTTGTCACGTTAAAGTTAATGTTGCTCGCGAGCCATTTACATGGCATTTACATTGCATTTTAATCGTCGCCAAGTATTATTATTATTTCAAGAATCCATGTGTTTTCTATTTAATGTGTCACATATAGAAACGCTTTTCCGTGAAAACCCGTCGCGTCTCCAAGATTTAACGACGTCGAGTATTTTTCCCGTGGAGCAACGAGCCTCGAATCAACAACGCGTCCCTTCGACGAGAACGAGGAAGTCGTCCTTCGATTTCCATGACAACGGGACGCGAGCTTGAATGCACGTCGTTTAGGGACGATCGACAGGCCCCTGGCCTCTCCATATTCAACGAGCAAAATTCCCGGCCTCTTCGTCACCACCGGCGATCTATCGTCGACTCCTTAACGTCGATCCTGTGCTCGTCGACTGCCGGCTTTGTCGTCGCGACAATGGCCTCCCAGGATTTCCAACTTCGTTCCTGCTCGACCACGAATTATTACCAGTCGGTCGGACTGATCGATCAGGAATTTAATAACGAGCGAAGGTGCGAGGTACCAAGTTCTTTGCGGGTGTCTATTTCGAGGATAGTGAAAATTGACCATATACCTATACGTATACGTATACCTATTCACGTTTGTCGTCGCTTAATTCTTCATTTCAAATGCGGTTTCTTTATGTATATTCGATCATTCACGTTTCCGCGTATACAGAGAGATTCGCTCGTTTCCGTAAATTCTTAGCGATCGTTTGTCAACTTGTCGCGTTTTTAGACCAGCGTCGTCGTGATGTTTTTCTTTTCTTTTCGGGCGGAAAAGTATGTCGGTTCGAACCAGGAAACGCGTTTACTCGACGCCTTGCGATAGCATCGAGCTCGTTTAACTCGAAGATATTCCTGGAGGCTGCACGTCGTGGAGGCTAACACGCTGCCGGGAACGCGAGTACAACGCGTAAAACGAAAACACGTGCGATGCTCGATGTTATCGTCCCTTGGCGCCACGCTCGAAACTCTTACCGCTTCTTCTTAACGGATGTCCGCTCGAGGGAAGCGTAATTCGAACCAAGCGTCGCGTTGCTTCGCTTCGAAGGTGCCCTTGTTTGTTGACACTCCGTACGCATTTACCCAACGCTTTACGTTTCGACAGACTTGTCGCCGCGCACAGTTCTTTCTTTCTTCCAATTTCCGTGTTGGTTATCTCGTTAAAAACTGCTCCGTGACTTTTAATTAACGTCATCGTCGGCGTCGGTTACATCGACTCGTAGGGACAATGTTTGAAGGCAACATTCGGCTCGTCTAACGTAGCGGTTTCAATTGGTCGATTCGGAATTGTGTGGCAACATCCGCGGGAAGCGGTTTTCTTTCCGGTTGACGGCACGCGTAACGCGTAGGTGCAATGAATCCCGAGTCGACGCGACACGACCAACCGCGCTCCGTGAAACAAACGCGAACCGTCTCGATTCCGATTCCGATTCCGATTCCGATTCCGATTCCGATTCAATGCGGCTCGTTAACACGGCTCTTAATCACGATCGTCGTCCCGGACAATGAGCTCGATCGGGAGAAAAAGCGGTTGGCCGTGGCGGCAAATATAAATCTCAGCTGTCAGAAACAATGCGATGGAATATACGGAACGGAAAGAGGCGCAGCGTCGCCCACGCGACCGTTCGTCGATACTCGCGTTCAACCGTCTCCCCTCCGTCTCGTTTCCACTTAATCCATGTCGCTCAGCTTCTCTCTCTCTCTCTCTCTCTCTCTCTCTCTCTCTCTCTCTCTCTCTGCCCATTTATTTATCTATCGATCTTTATATCCGTGTCTGTATCTTTTCAGCGATTCTTTCCTTATCCTCCAACAATGTCGAGAGAGAGAGAGAGAGAGAGAGAACTTTGATTGTAGAAAATAATATTATTCGAAACATGTAGCGAAAAGCCACGCGATCCATAACGCGTTTTTAACACCTTGGTTTCGTGTTGCTGGAGCAGAAGATGTCGACAGACTACTCGCAACGCGAATTCGTAATTGTCGGTTAAAGCTGCGCGTAGAATCCGGGGTACCCGGCAAAAAACAAGTTCGGTTTAGAGAACGGCTGAATCCCGAACAACGCGTTCTGAATACGGGCCAAAGTCGTTTAAAGACCGCACCGCAGGCACGAACATTAAGCCGTTACAGATCCACGAACTTGTAATAAATTGGGAACGCGGTTAACCGCTCCTCGGTATTACTTACAATTAGCTGCAACGACGCGGGCTCCGCGCTGCTCAATTACGACCTCAAACAGCGCGGTGAACTACGATACGCTGCGCCACGCCGTGCTACGCCGCGCCGCATACGTACACGCGGTATCGTTCAATTAGAGCCCGAACAGGGGTCCCGGTAAACTGGAACACGCAGACCCGGCGTGTACGCTCGTAATCGTACCGAGCAGTTCCATCGGTTCTCGTCGAAAACCTGCCGGATTAGCGATTGGTTCCCCGTCGTCGCCGACGGTAGGAAATTGTCTAGAGAGTGACCAGCTCGCCGAGGAACGCCAGTCACGGTGGATCGATAATCGATACTGCGAATCGCGGCACGGCACATTGGCCACCGCTCGAAATTCAATTGCGAACCGTCGATGTAATTGGCTCGAATCAAACTGCGAACCCCTCCACTCTTCTCCTCGGTCCGTTCTCCGTGCTCCTTCGAGCGACGCGACGGCGAGGAAGGATAGAGAGCAATTAAGACGAAGCACGGCTCCAAAGAGGACGTAAGCAGGACATCCGCTCGAGACTGTAGCAAGCGTCGAGCACCTATGAGCTATGAGCGCAAAGGACGCGCAGAGCTCCACATTCGGAATAGAAGAAGAAGCAGAAGCAGAAGAAGACCGGAGAAGGAAGAGAGTCGCTCTTCCGCGCCCGGCGACGAGATAGGAAGAATTTCATGCTCCGCGAAGCAGCAGACTCTACCCGAGGGATTACCTTCGATTGATCCGACCCTGTTGCCTCCTTCCCGTACCATTCTGTGGATCTTGGTTCACCCGCTGGCTCGCCACTTTGCGTGGATCTCTGCCAGCCAGAGGAAACGCTCGCACCGGAGGACTAGGTACTTAGCTACCCTCTGTGTTTCCTCTTCGAGCGTCCTTTGCACGACGACTGTGGCATTGTTCGCGCGAGAAACCAATAGCGGGAAATACATCGTTACGGGGCGACAGGAAGGAAGCACGGAGGAATCGAGGACTATAGTAACGACTTTGTAATCTTTTTGTACCCCGAACTGCTCTTCCAGTGAAAAGTTGCCGGATAGATGTGTAGAAAGTATATTCCAAGTGTTTCATTTCTTCTCACCCTAAAAGCTATCTACTTGGCAAGTAAAGGAGAACGCAGTCGAGACGAAATCTAAAGAGTCCTCTCGTTAATTCGTGCTGTCCTGTACCGCACGCCCGCACGTACAACACCTACTCTCGTACTCCAGCATGTTCCTCTGAGTTTGGTCGCCTTGATACGTTCGCGTCTTTCGCTAGGATTCCTCGCGTCAATTATAAGAAGCGAATGTCTCTCACGGCCGATGAAGGCCCCTCGGGCTAAGAGCCAGCCACGTTGACAAAGTGACAATTAGTCGGCACGGTGGCACGCACGCTGGCACGAGTGCCGAGCGGAAGAGGGCTGCCGTACGAACAGGACGGATCAACCCCCCGCGTGTTTTGTAGTCACGTGCGGTCTCGTGTTACATTTTCATTCGGCTAATTGCCTTTTCATCGGATCCCTATACCGTCACGAAAGGCAACGAGCATCGAATCGTACGACCAGCGGTGATGATGACCTCACGATCCTCTAACTTGCACGGAAATTCGAGTCTCCTTTCTGACCTCGATCACGAAACCCCGAAAAACTCCCTTTGCTTTGCTTTGCTTTGCTTTGCTTTGCTTTGCTTTGCTTTGCTTTGCTTTGCTTTGCTTGGCTTTGCTTTGCTTTGCTTTAGGCGGTAGTAACCCGTTTCATAATTGTTTCTTTATTACATATAGTATATGTTAGAAAAATACAAACGATTTTTCCCTTCAATGGTTCTGGGGTAGTGCCGTGCTGTTCCTCACAGTCCTCTTACCAAAAGGCAAATGCCTTTCCCACTCCGTGGCCAGATCCTCTAGGTCAACGTCTTTGTACTTTTAGGCAATGCAACGTCGGGTTGCTTGCCAATCGATACATCTGTTAGATATAAACAAACAGACCTTCGTCACTCGATACTTAGTGCCGAGGCATCATCTCTCGCCAGCCGACCGCCTGGCGGTGGTCGCCTGGCGTTCATCAGGAATCCGTTCGGTCGTCCTGACCCTACCATAAAACTGTCGCAGTCCAAAAGGCGACCAACTATTTACCGTAAAAGGTTCCTAAGGACGTTGACGCTAACATATATGTAGATAAGGTACGCGATTGGAACTTTGAACGAATCGAGTAAATTGCGTTGCACTTGTATGTATATGTATATGTATATGTATATGTAGGTACTACATTCGCTTAACGCTAAATTCCGGTGCTTGCTCGAGCAAGTTGGTTGGAACGGTGCTTACTTATGCTCGTTATCGTTCAACAACGTTTCCTACCATCTAGTAGAAACTTTCTCGTCGAAGCATGCGTAAAAGTGAAAACATCCGTATTGTCTGACGCTCGTTATTACGAAGTTGCTTCTCTTACGAGAGATACGCAAGATATTTAATAACGTATCCGAAGATGTTTGGATGGTAGTATTTTAATTAGGCATCTTTATATGTCCCGAAAATCCGCTAACTACGAATTCCCCGGCAGTAAATTTTCAAGAATTCCAACGAGGCCGTGCCAAGCACTTTAAAGCAAAAAAAACCTCAACGAGACGCAACGCCGGTTTTTTGCCAAGTTACGCTGCTAATTGCTTTATATTTTACATAAATTATTAACGTTTCGTTAAAGAGCTCTCAACGAAGGTCCGCTCGGCGCAATTGCTTCCCGAGGAGTTGTAATGGCACTGCCCCTAGGGACATTGGCGCGCAAATTGGAGCCGCTTCGGTTCGCTTCGTCTCGACGGACGCTGCGGCACGATAATGAACCTCGCGACACAGATATCGAAGCGAAATGATTTTATCGTTGGAAAACGATGAATTCGCACGTTTCGAGCTCTGCGCGGTTTTTCAACGGTGCTGACCAATAAATTCCAAGTCTGTACAATTTTTCCGACTACTCGTTCTTCGTTCATCTACTTAAATCCCCCAAGTTAAGGAAACGTCGCGTCGTGTCGCAACCTAAATAACATTTTATCCGGTTCACCGATCTTCCGAGTGTTGGTAATAATCTAATAATAGTAAATTAAAACGTGCGACGACTCGCGAAACAGATCCGTATCGATATTCGCGGCGGCTCTGCTTCCGATAAATTATTAGATACCGATGCACGGACGTTCAAGGAAAAAGCGGATCGACGAGGAGGAGAAGGTAAAAGCGAGCCGATAGTTAATCGGAATTCAAAGGAATGTTTGCCCGTGATGCGTTCGATGCCATGCAAACGTTATTATACGTCAGTGTTGCAAGTTGGCTCTCTACAAATAGTCTATTAACCGGTCTCGATCGAGACGAACATAAATACAAACAAAGCTTAAGGATTAAAAAATTAGCTCATTCGGCTTTTTTATTTTACAGATTGTTAGATTATTTCTTCCAACGAGTACTTTGAGGTTTGCGACGATGTTTGTAGTAATTAGTAGCCTTGCAATAGCTTAAGTGGTATCGTCGAGGAGGATAAAGAAATGAAACTAAATGAGAGGAAAGCAGAGGAGTGGGATAGTATGGTATGGTATGGTATGGTATGGTATGGTGTGGTATGGTATGGAATGGGATGTGATGGGACGAGAAGAAAGAGAGGCCGGTGTGTAAAAAGCGTTTAACGATCCCGGTGGTTCGGTTGCTGGCACGCCGTCGCCGCCGAAATACCGAAAACCTTGCGCCCGATAATTTGTGGCTCGCGAGCCACCGGCGTGGAACCGGCCTCGGTGTAATTACCAAGGTAAATAATGCTCGCCGACCGTCCAATAGCGCAGCTCCGTCCACGAATAAATTCGGCCGCGCATACGTGGCCGGCGTGTGGAATGTCGGTCTGCGGGACTCGTGCGGAGAACGAAGAGATCGTTACGATAATCGCGGAACGGTTTTTTGTTGAACGGGAGATTTGTTTCCACGGGGAAAATACGTCTAAGAATTCGTTTAGAATTCGATGGATTCGAACTCGGCCACCGTACGCAAATATACTATTCAGCTTTGCAACGGCAGCGTTTCAAGTGGGCGCGAGACGTGAGACACGTTAAAAGAATCATTTTTTTAGGTACGTATCCCAAGGGTAGATAGGTAGGTATTACGAAAGAGCTCGTGTACGATACAAGGTTTGTCGAAAGACGGTCCGTTGAAAGCGATCAAGTTTTACGGTACGACTTACGAGTCGAGGATGGATCGTAGCGTTAAGAAGGCATCGAAGGATTCGAAACACCGGTTTCCCACATCGGAAACAACGAGTTTGCATAACGCGGCGAACTGAAAGTTCTGATCAAGGGTGGCAAAGTTTGGCTACGCGGACGGTTCCTCAACAACCCCCCGGAGGGCAACGGCGTGGCGTCTAGGAGCGAGGGAGAGAGGTTGACTAAACCGCCTTATTGTTTGCCCGGAGCTCGATTACGGGTTAATAATGTTACCGCGACCCTCGGCTTCGTCTTGGTGCAGCACCAGTGGTAGTTTTGAGGAAGACCGCTTTGCTCATCGACCGAACAAAGTCGCCGCATAAAGGAGCAGATCGACCGATCCAATTACCGACTAGCTGTTTCTTCACTCGTGGCTCGTTAGCGAGGAAGGAGTATGGACGAGCTTAAAGCGAGTTCATAAGACTTCCTCGCATCTCGCGCCCAGACACCGACGCCGACGTCTCGAGTTACTCGGGATCTCACACAAAAACCGGCCGCGATTGCTCGAGTGGGTCTTCCCGCTGCTCATGCAACCCGTCTCGGAGGTATTACGGGCTTACGGCTAAGATTTCTTTTTCAACGACTCGCGGTAATTCTCGTTCAATGCGTCGCACCGTGCCGCGCCGTGCCGTGCCGTGCCGTGCCGTGCCGTGCCGTGCCGTGCCGTTCTAACTCTCAATGCTACATACCGAATTAGCTGCCTACCGAGATAGATTATTCCCATCAGCCGTATTTTCGGTTTAATCGCTCGGCTCGTATAAAATACATTTTTCCTATTGGCACTAATCGCGATACTAAACAACGTATACGAGTACATACCTATCTATGCGAGCAATCCACGTATTTCGTTATTACCTACAGCGCGCGGGTCTGAAACAAATTTTTTTTCTCGTTATCGTAGACACAAATTGGAATAACGAGATTTCGTTATTGACTTTGAACAGGGTTCAGCACAGGAAGTGAACTAGCTCGGGGGACCGCAGCGGCGCAACGCGACGGTGATGAGCCGATGTGCCGAAGGGATTTCCATAACTGAGTCGACCGGACGCGGAGTTGCCTTGTCGACCGAGCTGTCGCTGCAACCGGTGCAAGCGTGTTCGATTTTCACGGGTCACATCGCCGGAAACTTATTATTCTCCGACGGAAGAGACAGGGAGACGTTATATAAAGGCGAAAGCAACGGCCGATCGTCGCGTCGATGCAAAACGACCGTTGCGATAGACCGAATCCTACCGTCGGCGTCGGTGTCGTCGCGAATTTCACCTCTATCGAATCGAGCGATACCGAGCGAAACGAGTTGCCGAGATATTCGATGGCATAGGTAATTACTTTGTCGAATTCTACTCGTTGTTTCGCTCGATACACGTTATGTACACGGAACTAATTCGCGACAACTCTATTTTAAACAAGACTTGAACGAGACTCGACGAAAGCAGACATGCAAATAGATACGCGTTTACACGTAACGTGATGAGACAAATTGAATAAAAGCTTCCTTCGCCGTTTCGATATAGGTGTACGAACGGTATGGCGTTAGTTGGATAGAAACGGCTTTCGGTACTTTCTTCAAGATTCCAGTGTCGACGAACATATCGTAGGTGGCCGTCGTCGTCGTATGTCCCATCGTCGACGAAAAGATCACGATTTCGTGACTTGGTGAGCTTGGTTCCGTGAACGGTCAGCGTATCGATCCTACGTTCTCGATGCTAATAAGATCCTTAGGTAAATCCTAAGCCGATGAGACCAAGTCGGAGATGAGCGAGCAAAGAGCTAAAGGCTCCGAGGCAATGGGCTAATCCTAATTGATTCGCTTACATGTACAAGTCAAACTAGTCGCTTCTTCTACTTTCCGATATTCCATTATTGTCTCGATTTAATAAATTGTACGTATTAGCGGTACTTTTTATGTAACTTTGGAAATCGTCTAGCAACGTTGTCATCGCTTCAAAGCAAAACTCAACTCGTGCGATTTATTGTTAGTCTTTGCGAGGGAACGCGACGAGAAATGGGCGACAACGACAGCGACAGCGACAGCGACAGCGACAACGTGACACGATACGTTTCCCGGTTGATGTTTCTTGGGAGACTAGCAGTGGTAAAATTTAAGGTCCAGGAAAAACGCCGCTCTCGAGTCGGATGTGTACGATCCTTTGATCCATTGTCTCGACGAAGGAGAGGAGAGACTCGGAAGAGCCTCCGGGGAGAGTCGCCGTTGCGCCGACAGAAAGGCGAATTCTAATTTGACGAATGAGAAAGTTTCAAGGAGAGCGATGCCTCGAAACTCCCTGGTCGAGCGCGACAAAGGGCGTCAAAGACGACTAGCGGAGCTATTACGATATGTAAAAAAAAAGAGGAGAAAAAGATGGAAGAAAGAAAATGCGTTGCCGTTCATCGAAGAGGAGTCTGCTAACATCGCTTGTTCAAAGGAAGGGCGAAATAGAGGGGAATGCATCTCTGTAGACGAATCTGACAAACAATCCGGGGTAGAAATTTAAGGGAATCTTGGAAAATTTTGTTTTGAGTTTACGACGATTGTTTCCACGGTGAAAACAAAGAACCATACAAGAAGAAAAATTGAACGATAACTAATAACCATTGGTGCGGCTGTCGTTATTCGCTCGTTCAGACGGTCGCGGCGCGGCGTCATGTCACTTACCATAGCGAGCTGGAAACCGTTGGACGTTTCTTTCGAAAGACAAGAAAGAGCACGCGATTCGACTTTGGTAACTTTTCATTTTTCAAACAAACAAAACACCGAGTCGTTGTCCCGCAAATTGGAAACGACCGGGATCGTGTAAGCGGCTCCCTCGACGAACAGAACCGGAAGAAAACCGTACGAATTCTTAGGTCGGGCAATTTCGCATCTCCAGGAAGATCGAGGGTACGATCCCCCGATCGGATCGATACCAATTGGCGAACCATCGATAGCCGCTCGCCCGTAAAATTGATTCCGTTTCCATCGTCTTTCCTCAGGCCACGAAACGCGAAATCTCGCGACAACCGAATCTATTCCTTCCTTCTTTGTTTCCCTCTCCCGTTCCAAGTCCTTATGTTTTACAACTACTTATGTTTTTCCTACCTGGCTAGGTTCGTTTGCTTACCGGTAATTTTCAACATGGATTTTCAATTCCATCCACCCGTCGCGAATACGAATTGTAGGCGAAAAGTAGAACGTCGCGACGAGCGGTCGCGAGCGATACCTAGCTATTTATCCTAATTCACAGCAAGTAAAATCTGTCCTTAATGTAGACGCATACGCATAAGCATACCCGGTGGTTTCACCATTGATCCTGTTGGAAATGAAAATAAAATAGGGAAACGTAACGGTCGGTGTACAAGTACCGCGGATAAAGTTTCGCCAAGGCTAATTCGATCGGAAAAATTCAGCTGGGGTTAGCCCAGAACCCGTTACAGAGGGGTCGAGTGCCGCGCGAAACTTTTATTTTTTGTTTGATGGGCGAGCTCGGACCGAACCGGACGTGCTTCCATTTATATGATTAAATTCCACCTGATACGCTTCCGTAGCAAACTTTACAGACTACCTGAGAAAGGGATCGAGAAAATCAAGGCTGGAGAAACGATGGACAAAGACGCTCGAAGAACGTCTTCGATACGCTGCGCCACTATAGAGATCGATCGAGGCGTCTGAAATGCCAGAAACGATCGGCGATATTATTAAACAGCACTTGAATTCGAGTCCCAAAGTTTCGGTATTGCTTATAAGCGATATTACGGGCTGAAATTGGCTACTACAGATGCGAGAGGTTTCGAAAACGAAATGGCATGGCAATGACTGAAAGCAAAGCGGAAGATGTGAAGCGAATGAAAAATAATATTCCGCTGGCAATGAAATGGTCCGTCGCAGCCCCTCGAAAAAAGAGAAGGGGACTCGAAAGGGAGACTCGTAGATCAAACTCGGGGCGAAAAGTAGGGGTGTTGGGTGTGCGAAACGTCCGACGCAAGGCGCGTTATATTTTCTTACGAGTGCACTCGCCTGTTGCGGTTTCCCGGGGTGTCCGTATCGGTAACGAGTCACGTTACGGACAGAAGCCGCGTGGAACCAAGTTATTCGCGTAACTCACCGTTGAGAGGCCACTTTGCCATCGGTTGCACCTTCTCGTCAACTCCAATCGAGGATGAGGGTGGCGCGAAAAGAGAAGCCGCGAGAAGAGAAGTGCACGCAAGAGGAACGACCGATAGAAATGGCGAGAGTGCCAAGGGAAACGGTGGACCAGGAAGGGCAAAGATTCGTCGAAAAAAAAAAGCCGGATCGAGATTCGCAGCAAAGACAACTGCCGAGGAACGGGCTGAACCCTCGTTCTCTTACTAACGGTTTTAGCATATCGTTACTTCAGTACTCGAGTGCGACTGCGTTTAACGACTACGTCCTCGTTCGCGTTCGCGTTCGCTTTCGCGTTCGCGTTCGCGTTACCCCTCGCTCAGCCTGCTTGACAAAAAGCCACCGATGGGACGACACGAACCCGGGATGCGAACGAGTGCTCGCGACGTATCAATTGGCTCGCTCGACGAATGATTTACGACGCGATTCGGAGCACTCGCCCCGCAAACCGTCTGCCTGCGTTCGGAAGTTGAGAGATTCCACGTCATCGACTTCTCTCACGCGAGGCACGTTTCATAGTCGGACGACTATCGCCTCTTAGTGTACGTATATCGGAAATTAGTTCTAGCGTGGGATTTACAGCGTTTAGTAAAACAACTACATCACCGATGCAGATGTCGGGAACGATGAAACTTGAAACGTGGCTACCGGATGACTCGATGTAAAATGTAATCCTCGTTGCATCGCAAAAGCGAATGTAACGATGGAGCGGAGAGTAAGTTTTTGCGAGCGCAGGGCTGCGTCTTCCGCGAGGAATTACGAGCGAGCTTAGTTCAATATTGACCCGAGCAAACGTGTGGCGAATATTATTACACCATCTGCATAATTTCTGTATTCAGTCGGTGGTCGCGTGAAACGCGTCTGTAATTACTTTGGTTGCCGTGAGGTCGTCGTCGAGGGTGTCGATGCGCGCAAGCCTCGACTTGGCGGTGCGGCCAAGAGAGGTAGTGGCGCGTGTGCGGAACGCTGGATAGCCAGCCATTGGAAAGCAAAGGACGCGTGTATACGTTATGTAAACGCTGTATACGGGCTAATTGAAGGATCGTGAGCATTCGAAACGACGATTTTCTCGTCGGCGACGTTTTCCTCGAACCCGGTCGCGGCTCACCGAGAATCACACCTCTGTTTCAAATAAATCAAATAAATTGTCTCGGACGAATCAAATTCCCGTGAACGTTGTTCACGGACAGTAGGAAAAGAATTTGCATGCGAATGGAGGAATATTCCGGGAGGAAAAAAAGGGACGTCCTTTCCTCCGTTTCCGTTCTCCCAGTGTCACGAGCACGTGGGAGGATACGCGTTTAACGGCGATTTAAAGATCAACCAGACGACATTCGCATTCTATCACGTTACGTACAAGAAAGGACCGATTCGGTGAAATCCATCGATTAGTCCTCGGCACGAGGACTTAATCGACGGAGAGGCGAGGCGGTTTTCATCGGCGATCGGTCGCGACGCGGAAAGTACGTTGATTGTGAATCGAGCTGATTGCCCGAGTGCCAGCGGCGTTCAAACATCGTTCACAAAGGCGGTAATACCAGGGCCGAGGCTGTGGCGCCCTCCCTAAAACGATTATCCACTCGACGAGCCCTTGCTCAGGGGAGGGTTAGCCACCGCGTAACGACGTATTGTGAGGACTTGTCTCGTCGGGAAAAGCCTGCGGGGCTTTCCTACCTCCGACGCCGGAAAATCCTCCGCGAGTATCCTCTCGAGACTCCGCAACTCCACCTCGTTCTCGTCTACGAATTCGTTCCTCTTGCTCGATCTCTCTTTGACAAACTCGCTCTATCTCCAGCATCGGTCTCGATCAACACCATCGACTTTGCCGAGATCCGCTGATCGCTTCTCGCCTGACTACCACCCTCAACGAATCTCGTCTAGAGTGTTCTCGAGAACCAAGGATTTCGCCTCGGCATTCGAGCTTGCATTCGCACCATTCGCATTCGAGCGTCAGACTGAATTCGTATCGCTCGAGGAATGGGGATTCATCGATAGAAACACCGCGATTCCAAACTGTACACGAAATGCTATCGCGAACAATATACATAATTACATACGATAATAGATACAAGGTACACACACGTTACGGTGAAACAAATACCAATCACGGCACGGAGACGATTATCATAGGGGGAAATTTTGCCGAT
Organism: Hylaeus volcanicus; assembly: GCF_026283585.1. Taxonomy (NCBI): domain Eukaryota; kingdom Metazoa; phylum Arthropoda; class Insecta; order Hymenoptera; family Colletidae; genus Hylaeus; species Hylaeus volcanicus. Next base: position 33,941 of record NC_071980.1, on the reverse strand, counting down.
GTGGAATAGTCGGTTAATCGTTTACGAGTTACGAGGCTAGACTCTGCGGCCTTGTTTCGTTCCGGTAGGTCTTGCAACGTTCGCGACATTGCGAACGTTTGGAGATGCAACTCGCATCGTAAGGCCGTTTCGTCGGAGCTCGTTCGCCGGCAAAGTTTCCGGTACAGGTAAAAAGAGAAACGTTTCGAAAGCTTGAAAGTTCGGTGCGCGGAAGTTGCCGCGTAACTGTGGAGAGCTTGTGGCAAGTTTTGCATAATACCAGGCGTCGTTGTATCGCTATAAATGTGCGAACGCGACTCGTGGAGGAAATTTAGTACGACAAACGTGAGCGTAAATAAAACATTGGTGAACGACGGCATCTATTCCGTGCACTTATTTTTTCCTCTTATGCGCTGTGTCCCCTTTGAATGATCACGTTGTGCGACAGATAGTTTGTTCTTGGTCGATCGAGGCTAGGTGCACTTTTTCCTAGGAAGGAGAGACACGATATATATCCGGGGATATACTTGGACTGGTATCAGCCATAATAGATGAACGACGAGGCAATCGAGTAGTTGGCCATACGAACGTACGATCGTCTACCCGAGAAAAGTAACCCTTCATCTCGACCCCGACACCGTGCCGTGCCGTGCCGTGCCGTGCCGATGCCGTGCCGTGCGTCGTGTGAATTTCACTTCCGCTTCGACGGCGCACGTTCTTCCTATATTCCGTGGACGTGTATCGGCATACACCAAACTTTCAGAATGCCGATCGTTCGAGGCCGTCTCGTAAAATCTCTACGAGGCAGAGTTACGAACGAGAAATGCCCATGCGAGGACTAGGAAAAATCACCGCCATTATTCTATGGCAAAGTGTTGCCGGTATCTTCCAACCGGAAGAGTAATCTTCGTGCTTGGATCAGAGAAAGAAAATATACGAATAAAACTGTCGAGTACGTAAGAAAGAAATCGCGTGAAAAAGCGCGAAGAAACTATCGATCCATCGATATGCGGAGATACGAGACACGCTGAATTCAACATCCGAAACTATTATATTGTACATAGCACTGTTAACGAAGCGTACCATGGCCTGAACACAGGTCCGGTGGTTGGACGGTATGTACACGCCCGGCGGTTGTTAATCGTTCGTCTCCTTTCGCGAATATACAGCGCCAACTGTGCGTCAGAGTCGGAGTCGGCGTCGGCGTCGGCGTCGGCGTCGGCGTCGGCGTCGTCTCGCGCACAAGAACTTTCGCCATGAATAGCTGATAGCTAATAACTATTTCACCGTAACGTTCCATGGCCGAACCGCGAACCCCTCTTAGCGGTCGTTGAATTAATAATGTTCGGCGACGGGTTTCCTAAACGAATGACGTCGCTTCGGAACCGGAGCTCGCGCTCACCCCCTGTCACCGTCACCGTCAACGTTGCGATTCGGTCGCGTCGGCGTCGCACCGCGCGCGCGGTCCTTTCCGTTTCCATCCACTATACGTATCACGGAAACAGCGGCTTTTCTCGAGTTTGCGAAGACAACAGCTGCACGCTCGTTGAAATATTGACAAGTTTCATACGAGAGGCAAGAAACGCTAGCCCTTTGGATGGTTGCGATCGATTCGACGCGGTCCTTCGACCCCCGTCGTCGATAGATCCGCGTAAGCTGTCTCCCGCAAATTCATGTATTCGTATAACCGCCGTGCGCCTCACCGGCCGGCACATTTACAAACCATGGAGAAAGTAGACTGTTTCGTGTAATCTGTTACTATTTCCGGAAGACTCGATAACCTCTGGTAAGAATGAACGCGACGTTGAAACTTGTCGCGAAACATTTTCCATTGTCGTAGGGGAACAAAAGAGACGAAACGTTTCACCCGATACGAATCATAGGAAAGATTCTTTTTCCGTGGATTTGCACTTTGACACCTTGGATTCGTTGCCTCGAACTTTGTGTCTATTCGCGTCTTCCGCAACGTGAGCTTCGTCGAGAATACCCCGCGGATTATCGGTGTTTAACGATCGAGTTGATCGTTACGCGTCGCGTCCGCTCGTCAATTGTGTTTACAGTCCGCGGACACAATTAACAGAGCCGATTTACACGAGGCCACCGATATGTGCTTAATGACGCGAAACGCCATTACCTCGTTTAAAAGCGTTCGTTTGCACGTAATCGTTACGGCGCATTTCTCGACACTACGGTTTCGTTCCTTTCGCGACAATTTCGTTTATGGACGCGTCATCCTTTTGAGAATAGTTTATCGACACGCGTTTTATATACCGCTACGTTTAGGCTAACAATAAGCCGCAACACAGATAGACCGACGAAACAGGATGCGACAACTGCCGCGATTCCCTTTTTTTTCTTCAATAACGATTCGCGCGTGTTCCTTGGATGTTGGGTGACCGCGTTAATTATTCGAACCGCTGCGCTGTTTATCTCGACTTGGTATGATATATCACGTGCTGTACAAGGGACAAGCACACGGTAATGTATTCGAACGCGTACACGAACAGAACCGCGCAAACGACAACCGTTGTACATCTTACTCTTACGCGAGAGTTGGATTCGCCCCACGAAGACACGCGTCTTTTCCCTCGGTCCTTGATTTGCCACGACTCCTTTCCCGGCACGGCGCGGCGTATCCGTTCTACCAACGTGAAATTAGCAATCGCACGTAGTCGCGACTACGAGCCGTAGCTGCCTTTCTTCCGTTGTTTTCCATCATCCACCTTCGGGCCACGAGAACGCTGCTCTCGTCGGATTGTTTTCATCGTTGTTGCTTCCAACTCCCGCTACGCGATCCCAACCCTTGTGCTTACCCTCCCTTTTCCCGCGTTCTTCCATTTCTTTCCTATATATTTTTCTTTGCCGACGGTCGTTTGTCCTTTTCTTTTTCCCATTTGCGACTGATCCTCATGGCGCGCGATAACCATCCGCGAGAGATAACCATCGGTAAACCATGCTTCGACGCGACGTTGAGCCACAGGTACGGATGCTAAAGCGGATGCGTTCCTTCGGATTAAACATACTCGCGTCACACCGTGTACCGTTTACATGATTACTAATCCGTTGTAGCAGTAGAAACGTTAATTACAGCTCTTAAATTCTCTTCGGACAAACTGCAAGTAACTCAACACGTCAACGTCAACGTCAACGTCAACGTCAACGATAAGCTATAACGTAGAGGAAGGTTAATCCAGCGAACAAGACGAAGTGAAAAGAGATATTATCGAGTCGATTTATTTACCAAGCCGAGTATTCGCTTCTTAGGCGCGTAACCAACCGATTCGGAAGCTAGTTTATCTTTACACCCTTCTTTCCTACGGCAAAGACATCGAGCACCAACGAGGCCGACGCCTCTAACCTCGTTCCCGTGGTTGGATCTGATTTCACGTTCGAGCGGATCCGCAGTGATCGACCTGTCGGAAATCCCACACGTTCCCGCGAGGATCTTTTCCGAGGATATTCAAAGACTGCGCGCAACCTGATGCGACCGTTCCCTCGAACGATATTCATTCGATCCCCGCTGGACTGGCCAGCCGTCGAACGAACGGACATAACGATCACCCTGGGCAAACTCGGCCGAGCATTTAACGTTACTCGACTCACCAAGGAGACGAAAATTAATCACTCGAGGTGTGAGCGTGTCAACATTTCGGAATGTGCCAAACGGAAAAAGGTAAGCAAAGTAAGCAACGAGATTAGAAACGTCGCAAAGAAGGTGCGGCGCAACGAATAATAACTTGTAAATAAAAGAAACCTGTGGACGTGTTTCAATGCTGTTGGTCTAGAAGGAGGATCGGCCGATTCATGGAACAAGGCGCAGTCTCTACCGCGACGCGAGCGACACGAGCACCGACCAGCACCACCGGCAACCATCTCCACCACCCCGACGACAAGGGGATGAAGAAGAGCGACGGTATCGAAGCGAGACGTATATATATGTATATATAGAGGTGCGCGCACGTCGGCAAGTTCAGTCGTCTACCGCGTGTCGAGCCGCGAGCATCGGGGAACCAACCCTCCACTGCGAATCCCCCGTATTCTTTCGTCTCATTTTTCGATCGTGCGGGGGACTCGCAGCTATCGGCCGGTCACGTGTCTATTCATACCCTCGTTGCACGCTTAAAAGCGGAAGTGCAGCCAACCAAGTGTGACCAACCCCTCTACCGTATTGATATCGGTCATGTAATTTGCGACTGGGACTAATTAACGACACTAGTTATTTCTGTCCGAATTTCTCTTCTTTTTGCTCTTTTCCCTTCTTTTTCTTTCTCAACAAAAAGGATCGTGGAAACGGTTTTCGACCAAAACAGCTCCCCGTAAAATATAAAAATGAACCGTTTTTCGATACGATGCGTCGGATGACGGATCGATCGATCGATCGATCGATCGTTCGTTCGTTCGTTCGTTCGTTCGTTCGTTCGTTCGTTCGAGTTACGATGGAGAACCGAATCGATTTGTGATTATACGAGGGAATACAGACGTCCCTCTGCCAGTGACGCGTGTAACGTCGTTGGAATTTCCAAACAAGGAAGCTTGATACGAACAATTTTTTCTTTCTTTCTCGAAATCGTCGATTCGAACGTAGGTTTCAGTGAGATGTGAGCCCAGGATGGAACTGAAGATCAGTATATTGCTTCTGGCGCTTCTCCGCCTTGCCAACACACTCGAAAGTAAGAATCGTTGATCAACATCTTTTTCGAACGTAAAAAAGTCTGGCCAACGAACGATTGGATTCGATTCGATTCGATATTTCTATTTATTGTATTCGGGTAATTTTATGTATAGATTTACGTGTCAGTTATATCCGCATATATCCGCGTTTCTCAATCACTTTTTATATCAAAAGGTTAACACCAACCGCGCGACAAACACAAAACTGTCACAACATCTCCAAGAGGATCTGGCGCGTTGTAGTCTAATCTAACAGCCCCTCCCGACAAAGATAAATTTGTGGTGCCAATTTACGCGTACAGGCTGATATTCCGCAAAGCCTTAGCTTGAAATCGTGACATGTTTTCCCGTAAACGTGACAGCAGGGGTAATCGTCGTTCATCCGGTTCTTGGTTTACTGCTGCTTGCTCCGAGTCAAACAAGAACAGTGATTGTCCGTCTGGTTGCCGGCCCGACCGCATGCAGAGTAATAAAGTTCGGCTGCGACTCGGCGTAACCAAAGGCTGCGAGTGAAAGAGACAGTCGGCGTACACGCAACGTAAAAGCTATGAGATCTCCTAAGCGAGCGAATCTCGCTGACTGATACACGACACACAACATAAAATCCCGTGCGCATCGTTAAACCGGATTTCACCGTTTTCCTTCGCTCGACCCTGCGTCGCCCAAGCGACGTCTAAATTTAACGTAATCAATTCGCTTTCACACGTATCGCGAACGTCCGATCGCAGCATCTCCCGACGTCATTCGGCTTGTTAACGCGGTTATGATGCTCGTGGAAACGGAAAGTCGCAAGACCTCTTGGTTACCGCGGTCCATTTCCCTCGTCGAATTAACTCTACACCGTTAACGCTACACACTCGTGCTGGACGATCGTGTTGAAACAAACTTTAATTTTTATTCATTGTTTATTTTTAGACACAAAGGAGGATGATGACTCCGAGGAAGAAGACGAGGAAAATTATCCAGTGGATGACTACGACTATGGTGACTATGAAACCGCGACCATAATCAGCGACACCGGTCTTATCGTTGGTGGCTCTCTGCCAATCTTCTTGGCGGAACCCGTCGACGCGTACGTTGTCAAGGGAAAACCGGCAACTTTACATTGCCGCGCGGCACATGCTCTTCAGGTTCGATTATATTCGATTCGAATTTCTTTGTTAACAACAACTCTTACAAACAAAGTACCAGCCTAAAACCCATTGTTCTCTCCGTTCTTTGTCGATGGTCTAATGCGATCCGCGAGATGCGTCGAAAACTAGAAACAAAGCTAGGAGAAGGATTACTTGTTCAGCAGAGGACATTTTTTCGGCCCTGTTTCGTTTCACATGCTGACAAAGTAGGATCCGACTGCTACCATTGCTACCGTCATTTTCCACTCTAGACTTATTAACCACTCGTAAAGCGAGCTCGACACAAACGCGAACGCGTCTCTTTTCACGCCTGGCGAATTACTCTGACACCTTATTTCGCTCGGTTTGCAGGTGTATTTTCGCTGTAACGGTGACCGGGCTGAGCGGTCGCAGCACCAGGATTTTGTCGACCCTCGTACCGGAACGAGGGTCGTCGAGGTCGAGCTCAACGTGACGAGGAACGAGGTCGAGGAGTACTTTGGTAGGGAGAGGTTCAAGTGTGAATGCGTAGCATGGTCGGGACCAGGCCAGATTCGAGGGCAGCCCGCCACGGTTGAAGTCGCTTGTAAGTACTCGCTGGAGAATTTTACCATTTTTCTCAACTTATCTCTCTCCCTTTGTCCGTCAATCATTCCATCATACATTTTCTTAACGATACACGATTCGAAATCGAACATGGTCCCTAGCAGAATTCGATCAAGTCGAATTCAAACAAACGATACCATAATCGTAGCGTATTCGAGAGTGTCTGCGAGGTACAAAGGCCTTGTTTTCTCTTGTCTTCACCGGATATTTCGTGACGCGGGAACCGAGTTCAAAATCTAATCGATATTCTATCGTTGAGTAAACGCCTGCGGAATAGTTCTACTCTCTTTCAACCGTTCATTGTACGATCTTTTGTTTTCGTTCTGAAAAGTAATCGTATATCGTTGTCAAAAGTTGCCATGATAATTGCTCCCTCCGCGTTTGACTTTCCTACCCCATCTGCTGGGAGTTGCATTCGCACTTCCAACGATAAGTCTCCTCACGCGACGAGTAGAAAATGAATTGTTTTCGCGACAGTCGAAAACGAAATTTTGTCGCCTGGCTCGCGACGGAAGAGTAATTTTCATTTGGACGCGTCGCGTTACGGCGAGTTGCGCAAACACGCGGGGCAAACAGGAAGCAGAATTAAATCCGTATTTGCGCGCAAACAGGAAACGGACGGGCTTTCGAAATTGAATGCGCGGTATCGATCGATGGCGCGGTCTTTCGTCGAATAGTACCACAGAGCACGAGAAGCATGTTTCGCCAAGAAACCAGATAGATAGATAGATAGATAGATAAATAGAGACAGAGAGAGTGTGTGCGTGTGCGTGTGCGTGCGCGCGCGCGCGCGCGCGCGTGTGTGTGTGTGTGTGTGTGTGTGTGTGTGTGTGTGTGAGAGAGAGAGAGAGAGAGAGAGAGAGAGAGAGAGAGAGAGAGAGAGAGAGAGAGAGAGAGAGAGACGTGCTACGTGATCACTTTTCCATTCGATCAACTTATTCTTAGGAAAATGAAGAAACAAGTTATCGAATCTTCTTGGAGCACGTGTACGACTTGACCAGCGTTAGCCAAACCTTTCGATTTATTTTTACGAAAACGAAGCTTCCTATGAAAAAGTATCATTCTTCATTTTCGATTCGTTTTCAAACAAAGAATCATCCCCTGTTGATGACGTTATAGTTAAGACTAGCTGTGCCCCGCGGTTTCACCCGCATGGAATACTATTTATTTTCAATCGATATTTCTGTGGCTCGCAAGTTTCACCCGCATGGAATACTAATGTCGCAAACCATTTTTACCCCCTTAGGGGTTTCATTTCGAAATATTCTTTCTTATTCCTTGTATACATCAAAAAGGAAACCTCTGTGAAAATTTTCAGCTTTCTAGGTACAAGGGTTTAGGTCTCGAGATTGATTGCAATCAGTCAGAGCTTCATTCTTATACATATAGATAACTGCGATTGCAATATTCGATTAAATAACCCGTATATGATAATTAATCGGCAAGCGATTAGAACTCCGTGGGAATAGAATCGTCTATCTTGTACGTAATGAAACTAGTAACTACATACATCGTGATATTTCGATACATCGTAGCGGTACGAATATCTAATCGTTCATTTTTCCCATTCAGGATCGTATTAAAAAGCATCCCGGGTCAGGCAATATGGCATCGGGTTAAAAGTAGTCTAGACGGACGTAGAGAGTAAGAATGTAGCCGGTATATCGGTGTGCCTCGTGTGCGGTACAGCTTACCGCTCTTCACGAACGATATAAAAGCACCTATTTTACCACGTATACATGGCACACCGAATAATATACCATAGCCGGTGGCTGGCCGGACGAATAGCCACCCTTGTGGCCGCGGATCGAGCAAATCTTTTTCTCCCTTTCCTAGTAGCAGCGCCGCTCGAGTATGGTATATAGACCCAGCTCGTGAAAGCGCCCTTGCAGTTATACACGCGCCCTAATATCGCTGAGTGCCCTACTCCCTCGTCCGTCTGCTACCGTTCAATCCCTACGCTCTTTCGCTCTCTGGTTCCTACCTCTTTCGGTTTTTCGATCTGTCTCGTCAACGTCAGGTTTCTGTCAACTATTTAAAAATAAATAAAAGAAAGAAAAAAACATGGCACACATTACTCTCCGACACGCAGACCTCAAGAAGCACTTTTTGTCGCCACCGTACTCGTTGTCGGTCGAGGTTGGTCGCAACGCGGAACTACGTTGCACACCACCTCTAGGAGTGCCACAGCCCAAGGTCTATTGGCTTAAAAACGGTTCTCCTCTCGAGACGATTTCCGGCTCGTCTGCTCAACCTTTACCCGTTCCGGACACCATCCCCAACGAGGTATCGTCCACTGGCAGTTACGCGCAGACCGTCGACGGACACCTGATACTGGAGTTGGCCGAACTTAAACACCAAGGGAATTACTCATGCGTGGCAGAGAACATTGCTGCGAGACGGGTCAGCGAACCGGCTGTGTTGACGGTTTACGGTAAGATCCGTAATTAACCGTAATTAAACGAGCTTGTGTTTTATCGAGGATTCAATTTTTGTTTCATCATCGTGTACCGATGAATCGTTGTTCGATAAATCGTTGTTCGATGAATCGTTCGTTCTTCTCTAACCTTGCGTCTGTTCTTAACTCGTTGATAGTAAACGGCGGGTGGTCTTCCTGGTCCGGATGGTCGGATTGCAGCACCCGATGTGGTCGAGGTGTACAAAAGAGAACACGAACGTGCACGAACCCAGTACCCATAAACGGAGGTCAAACCTGTCCAGGGCCAGCCACGCAAAGGGTCGAATGCAATCCTTCGTGTCCTGGTAAGAAAGGCAGGAACATTTTGACGATGAAATTAATTGTATCCGACACGGGCTGATCCGTTTCTCGTGTCATTACACCGTCAAAGACGCAGACTCGAAAATACATCGCACCGGCCAGATGTAACCGTTCACCGTAGACTGCTGGTCATTCGATAACTGAGATTTAATCGGGATTTTCAAGTTCACCCGTTCCTTTCAGCGGTTGACGGCAGATGGTCGAGCTGGTCCTCGTGGTCCGCATGCGGTCTCGATTGTGTCAGAGCGAGGAGACGGTCCTGCAACGACCCCCCGGCGAGCAATGGAGGTCAGCCCTGTCAAGGCAAGGATGTCATCGTCGAGTCTTGTTCCGCGGATCGATGTAACGGTGAGCTCCAGCCGAGTTCTCGCTATTTCTTTTCTTTTTTCATTGTTCTTGGTGCCAGTGCCAGTGCCAGTGCCAGTGTCAGCGACGAACAATTTATTACGATTTCTCTGTTCTCGCGTCGGCGTCGTTCCTCGTGGCCTCCGATACAATTTAAATTAATAATGACTGGCAGATTTATTCAAATCTCTTATTCGCATCGGTTTTTTCCTTGGCGATTTTAACCTCTGGAAAGACTGCACCGTAATCGCGTTTGATTAACTCTTCCCTTCGGAGACTACGAATCTTATTGTTACGCGCAAAGCGCGCAACTGGTCGCAACTTTAAGTTCGAGTAGAATTTTTAAGAGTAAATCACCGATCTTCACTACGGGTCTGTTTCCTTTCCGTAGAGTAAGACAATTTTCTTCCTTGTACGCATAATCGCACGCAGCTCTCGGACAAGACGAACCTCGAGTGTTCAAGGAAGGTAAATACATAAAAATGATATCTCGCTCGTAAAACTGCGAATCCGAAATCCCATTTTTCCTTCTCCTTGTTTCTGTTCGTTGTAGCAGCTAGAGCGATCGATCATAGAAATATATTGGCTCTGTGGATCACTCTGAGTTTAGCGGCGATCGTTCTGGCGTTAACGACCATCTTCTTCGTGCGACTAATGCGCCGGAAGGAAAGGATGGAGGCTCTGTATGGTGTCGCGAGATTAGACTATCGTCGAGCAGGTGACCTGACAAAATCGGTAGCCTCGAAAACCGACCGATCGGCCCTTTCCGTCGACAAGCGTCTAGAAAAGATGATGGACGAGTCGAACGCAACCAGAATGCCTAGGTAAACGATCCTCGAGGAATTAAACCCCGATCCGATCTTTGTCCCCCGTTGAAAGTTTCTCTGACTCTGATACCTAGGTCGTGCTCGGAACATCACTACGACGTACCACAGCTCTCGTTGCCTTCTACGACCAGGCCATCGCCCAGTTCTTCCGTGACCAGATCCTCTTGTAAGAACTCCCAGCGTGCTCGAGGGTTGTCCGATAACGAAGAAAGTCGCTCGTCTCGTAAGAAAATAACATTAACCGTTCAACTGGCCGAAAGCATATTAACGGGATAACGTTCGATAACGTTTTCGAACCTTCAGGTTCCACGTGTCAGGGGAACCCGGAGAGTAGTAACGAGGACGACGCCGACGACGCCGACAACGACGACGACGACAACGACGACGACGACGACGACGACGACGACGACGACGAGGACGACGACGAGGACGACAACGACGACGACGGTGATCAGGACAACGATATACCAGGAGTGGAGGAGAAAAATCGCGAAGATGCGGGCGGCTTCATCGTGAGAGCGATAGTCGACGAGCAAGGTATTCTTTTGGTAGTCCCCGAGGTTGGAGTTTCCATGTCTGTTCCGGAAGGTGCGATTCCCCGAGGTCGGCGGCATAGCTTGCATCTTGCCGTCCTTGGAGACGACTGTTTGAGGCCAGGTCTACCGCCCGGATTGACTCTGCTGTCAGCGGTGGTTGCCTGCGGACCGAACGGCATCGATTTGGCGAAACCTCTGATTCTTCAGTTCGAGCACTGCGCAGAGCTCAGGACAGGTAACTGGGAGCTGAGCCTCTGGTCCACGGACCTAGATCTGGAGACTCGTTCCAACGACTCGACTACTTCGTCTACAAATAGCAATGTCACCTCTGCGATGACGTGGCGCAAGATTCTGACGCTAGGCGGTGAACCAATGAACCTTCCCGGACAGCCATTCGCGCAACTCGATCACTCGGGAGTGTTCCTGGCTACGGAAACACCCAGCGTTTACGCGGTAGCCGGAGAAAATTCTGCCGTGGCACCAGGACTGGCCGTAAAAAGAATTTGCGTGGCAGTCTTCTTGTCTCGTGACCGGGATCGCATCAGGTGTTACGCGATGGAGAACACGAAAGCGGCGTTCAAGCTTTTGATGGAACAGGTTGGTCTTAAAAAATCTTTTTGCTTTTGTCTTTACTTAACTGGACACTAGGAATTTGTTATATTCTCGAAATTAGTGAATGTCGTTCGTGAACGCGATATCGAGCAAATGATGCGACTCAAAGTAGCGAACTGTTTCGTTAACGAGAGCCGTGCCTTTCTTTGATCGAATCAGGAGCGTCGATTAGGCGGGACACATATCGACCATGGAGTCCTAGGCTTCAGAGCGGGCAATGCACCGCTTCGAATCGACCTAGAAGACAGAGAAAGCGGATTCGTCGAACGTCAGGAGGTATCTCATCGGCGAATTTGGTCGTCTTCGAGAACGAGTATACGCCGGTCGTTTGGAATCGAGAAAACTGTCGGTGAAACGAGACTCAGCTTCGAGCTACGAGCTTGTCAGTGTAGTTTCGAAGAGCACGCGCTATTTCTTAGGATCGATCTGGATTTGACAAAGAGAAGCGGACCTAGCGGAAAAAGAGCTACGAAAACAGAATCTTCGGTCGTTTTACGTGGGAAGAATTCGATCGGAACGACGGAATTTGTTGTTCCGAGACCATTCAGGTTTCGATAAATGTCTATTTAAGCGTACATTTCGTAAGTACCTATCTCTTTACGTTGTTAATGCGAACATTTCCGTTATTTGAAGATTTTCGAAGACGTTGAGGAAACAGCTTTGCCAGTGTCTGGATCCGCCTAACGCTCGAGGAAACGATTGGAGAATGCTAGCGCAAAGATTACAAGTAGATCGGTGAGCTTCCGCCTTGGATATTTTCGTTACGAACAAGAAACACGAAATCGCTACCACCATTTCTATTTCAGATACGTTGACTATTTCGCGACAAAAGCGAGCCCAACGGAGCACATTCTCGATCTGTGGGAAGCCAAACACCAGGAAGCCACGGCTCTCGCGGATCTTTTGAACCATTTGAGACTGATGGGACGCGTCGATGCTGCCAATGTTCTCGAAAGTCGTCTCGGTCCTTGGATTTGACCCATTAATTTCCACTGCCAAATAGAAATCCATCTTTTACAATTCTTTTGCAATTCTTTGTAAATAACGAGAAAACAAAATATACATATTACATTTAAAAAAGAAACGATCGATGTAGAAATACCTTGTATAGAAGCAACGACCGTGTTTGTACAGCTCATTTCATTAAATTCCGTCCAACATCGACTCGAAAGAAAGAAACGGAGGAAAACGACGCCATTTAAGCGACGCTTCACGGCACCTCTTGAAAGCTCTTCTCTATAGTACGACGAGGGGTGACGCCGCGCCGCGCCGCGCCGCGCCACGCCGACGGAAACTGGGGTGTTGGACGTGCTGCGGCCGGCCGTTTTAGATAGACTTTTCCAGATATCGCATCGAACCGTAAGAATACGTAGGATGCTCGAACAATGGGTATTATCGGACCGAACACGAGACCGAGAGTGACTCGGATTCGTGAAGCTATAGGTATACAAGGATCCCGTTGGTTCCCTCTTGACGTTGCTCCTCAGAGGAGGGTCAACATTTAATCGCGAGACCCCGCTGCTGGTAATTCCGTCGGACAATGGCTGTTGACCAGCGGCGTCGTCGTTAGAGATGCCAGGCAAATCCACCCTTTCACGCTCATATCGGCGGATACGTTTCTCTTTGTCGGTCGTTCGCAGTCGAATCAAACGGACGTCCGTCCGTCCGTCTTGTTTACACGGTCGCATCGTTCAATCAATCTCTGCGAGTAGTATTCGAATAGAATTCCGTAAGGCTTGGTTCATTTTTATCGATTGCTTGAAAGTTTAGCTCGTGATCGTGAAAATTCGAAAAAGCACCGATAACGCCCGCGCGTACCATCGGCGTCGCGTCGGTCAACGTCGTAACGACTTGGTTATTGCCACACAGTCCGGATATATCGTATATGCATAATCAACGTTGGAATCGCATAAATACCTAGGGTTAGAATCGTATTAATTTCCCGACTAATCGCGATCGAGATCTACAGGCAATTACGAGAAGGATAGGCCAACGAGATTGCCGGACGCTTGCTTCCGTTAACCCAAAGTCACGCACACGCAACTGGACCGGGATCATCCACGTTAGGAGGTCCTTTGCTGTTGCCGAACCATTAAAAACAGTCGCACGAAGGTGCCTTTACAAATTGTCCGGTGAGATATTGGGATCGTACCACGTGGAAATCGATTTTTCCGCTTGCAAATAAATTGTCGTAATCGTATTTATACACCAGATACATGTCGTCCGCGTTTTTTTATTCTTAGTCGCTGATAAAATGATAAAAAAGGAATAATAAACCTCCCGAAAAAGACGACGAGAGCAATCGGCATACTTTTTCGATAACGTTCGACCACATTTTTCTGCCGCTGCCTGCGAAAACAAAAAGAAACATGAACAAATAGTTTCGAAACAATTTCCTCGTGGAATTTCACGAGGGTGGTCAATTTCACGCCCATTTTGCACGGCATGCGCTACAGCACGTATAGCCTTTGCAAAAATTACAATATCACGGTAAGTTTTCAACGATCGATATACCATTTCCAACAGAACAAATACTCTAACGGCAGCTTCAATATGAACGGTTTTGCGTCTTGCGGAGTTTCGTCAAAATCTGAACGTCCGCAAGGGCGGCGCACTAATCTGCATACATTTTCTAACTCGGGCGTATCCGAATCTTCGTATCCCGCCCCGTTGACCTTACAAATTGTGATGCAGCCGGTTACGAGTCTCCGAACGGACGTAAATAGCGTGCAACGCGACGAATTGTACGCGGAGCGAAACGGAATCGAATCGAATACTTACAATTAGTCTTACCGGTAAACGAGTATCAATGTCTCTCGATGCCGTCGCCGTCGCCGTCGTGGTCGTGGTCGTGGTCGTGGTCGTCGTGGTACGATCCTTCTCCGCGGTGGAATCTAGCTCGCAGGCTCGCTCGTTCGTGCGACATTTGCATGGGAACGCCCGGCCTTAATCCGCGAGGCAGCGCTGAATTATGCGAACGCCACGATTTGCATAACGTTCGCAGCCCAGGCTCGATAAATGACGATTCGCGGAAAATTGGCCTCTGCTCGGAATTTAATCCGTAACTTAATTAAGTAAACTTTACAGTGGCGGCGAGAGCAACCGCGATTCTCATCCCGTTTCGTCTCCTTTCGATGATAATAGTTCCAATGACGTGACACAGTCCCCTACAAATCGCTGGGGACTCTGCCGTTCCCGTTCATTTACATTCAACGACGAAACATTTCTGAGACCGTCTTATCTCGGCGACATTTTTATCTGTCCGGCGCAATTAGGAGATTCTAGCGTTGCGTAAAACGTGCACGAGGATGTTGACGTTGACGTTGATCGGTTAGGATTACGAAAAATCCTTGGCAGATTTTTTCTCGAACATCGAGGCAACGGTAACCGTTTGCCAGAATAATACTCGACAACAATCAGTCCCGTGATCAACAGCACGGTACCAACATTTGCATTCCAGTCTGTGGAATATACAGCATGTCTCTTATACATAGGGTAGAATCTATAAAAAGAACGAGCAGGAAAGCCCTCGAGCGTAGTCGCCAGACTCGAATCTAGGTCTACCGTGGCACAGCGCGCCGGTGAGCGCTATCCAGACCATCACCTGGCATCGTCTGGTTGCTCCAGGCGCTACATTACACCCATTTGTTGCTGCACTTGTACTACATGTATATGTATATCGACCAAAAGAAGTAATCGACTCGGTTTTCGGATCGCGCATCGAGGATAGCTCCAATTCTCGAGTCGAAAGATGAAGCATTGCTCGCAGAAGGTCAGACCGGATTAGAATTGCACAGATCCAGGAAAAAGTCCAAGGGGGATATGCCGCACCGTCACCTCAAACGGTTTAAGCAACATTTGTTCGTTTGAATTTGTTTGTTTCACTATTTATTTGTTCGTATCGGCTCCATCTAGCGTTAACGTAAAGATAGACCTAAACTTCCTTCGACAGTTTGGCCATTTCGATCTAACGGCTGGTAGGTAGTTTTCTTTATCGAACAACTTATCGTATCAATGAATCGTCGGCACGTCCTCCGTTGGAGAGTACGCATACATTGTGCCAGTTGAAACTTTACAGTTCCGTGCACGTGCATGCTAATTTCTTCTCCTTCGTTCCTCCTTCATCGATCACATTTTACCCTCCACGGGATCGCTCGTCCAGATAAATGCTTGTACGCCGGTCGAGAAAAGAGATCGCGTAGCACAATCGTTTCCGTCGCGATACATTTTTACCGGTGTTCATGGACGGAGGATATACCTACAATCTGGCGGTTTTAACACGTTTATCCGAGTAACGGCCTTGTTGGGTAGGTGGCAGTCACTTTAAAGAAAAATATGTTGCTTCGACTTAATTAGAATCCACGATTATTTTTCTTCGGGGGAATCGAAAAAAACGATGAGACGTGCATCTGTTTTTACATAATTACAAGTGTAACTGGAAATATTGTATTCCTTACCGCAGTCTACACGAACATTGCTCAAGGTGCCGTTATAAATCGTTACAATAAGTCGCTGACTTTTGTAACCGGCGCGCGGCGGTGGCTTTATCGATATCATTGTCGTCGGGCTATCGAATTCAGTTCGAATCCCAAGCGACGGCGACGACAACGTCAACGACAACGACAACGATAACGACAACGACAACGACAACGAACAGCGACAAAGTGGTTGCCTCCGGGTGGCGTTGGAGAAAGCGGAAGGGTCGAGAAGGAGGGAGGAAAGTCGTGCCCCGCGATACGTGTAGGAGGACGGAACGCATGGTCGCGTTTCCATAAGAGGCTGCGACGGGGGAGGATTCTCGATAACGCTCTTGTTACCTCGAACGCAGACACGTCGCGCTGCGTGTATCGAGACCTCGAGGAGTCGGCCAGATCAGGCCCCTTGATCTTGTTAGGAGATACGACGCAACCTGATCCAGACCCCTCGGTGTACTCTGCCTTGAAGATCGTCTGGCAGCGGGGCCATCTTGTCACCGATTTCCAGAGCACTCGATGTTAGCGATCTTTGCATCTATCTTAGGAAAGGATATCTTTTCTTAGCCCTGTCACGTCACGTGAAAATCCCATCGACTGTCCTCTATTCCTTGATTACGTTTCAGAGTTGAACTTGTTTCGATCATGGCTAACTAAAGTTGTCGAGTTTGCTGTAGCGTTGTGTTTATTCCGTTAGATTGATCGTACGAGGAACGCGACAAGCAAACAAGTTCAAACATCGAGGAATCTTTACTTTGTCCGTTTCGAGAGATAATAATTCCCTTGCGCTTTGTTCGGATAGCATCTTGTCGACGTAACGGTGATCCAATCGGAGCATCGCAGTTCCAAAAATAAACATAAATTCTCGAAAAAATATACACTTTGGAATTGCTGCGCGCAAACTCTAAATGCTTTAGCTCGTAGATTCGCGTTATCGCGAAGAATCGTCGGATGGAATTCAGGCGATCAATCACCTCGAGCGAACTCGAGTTTCGTAGGCGTGTCCACGCAAAGGTTCCGCAGATTACGCGGACCGGAAAGGGCCGAAACAAAGTAAAATAGCAAGGTAGAAAAAAGGCTGGAACCAAGGGGTTGGTACACGGCGGACGCGGTTTATTTACGACGTTATTTCCGAGGAATAGAGCGCGCGCCGCGCCACGCCAGCCGATACAGGCTTTTCTTTATCTTCGTGTTTCCTACTTCGTTGTGCCATCAAACTAGAAATCGACTAATTTCTGTCTCGTGTAGTTTGTCACCTTATTCGGGAGTTTTAACGTCTCGTCAGCAGCGACGTTCGCGGACAAACTATCGCTGGAATTCTTCGCAGCGGGGAACAATATTTTCGTTATAATCCCGCGAAGAGTATGTTTCGCCGGTTTCGAGTCTGAGGAACTCTCCCATCGAGACGTCACGTTGCGTCGCGTCGCGTCGCGTCGCGTTGCGTCGAATAACTGGATGAAATCTGGCAGCCGTCAGAAACGTACGGTCACCTCGCTGCGTTTTCTGAAAGGTTATTTCCGCGCGAGTGGCAAGTATTCGCCGGCGAAACCTGGATGAAAGTTTCGTTCCTTTTCAGCTACTCCCATGGTACGTCCACGCGCTCACTCTCGCTATTCGGTGAGAAACGCTTCCCTCCAACACGCGACGCCGCGCCTGTCGACGACAGGATAAAGGGCCGCTTCTGCACGCACTTACGTCGCGTCATTCGATTCTCTGCTACTCGCCCTTCCAACGGTCTTTCCTCTTTTACTCTCACCAGCCATCCGGTAGAGACTATTCGGTGCCTTATCGGAGAGAAGGTTGCGCGCAGATAAGGCACGTCGGACGTGGTTCGCGGGCACCAGCATAGATTGTTTCGAGGGCACTCGCCGATCTTACGAGCGATTTCCGAACATAACGAACGAGCTATGGCTCTTTTTGTATGCTCGCGTTACGTATCCATGTACGTGAGATACACCGGTCTACGTGCAGTATGATGAAACCGTGAGCGGAAGAGACGAGCGAGCGGAGCGGTTTCATTTTTGTCCTTGGCAAGCGCAGGAGTCTCGAAAATGGAGGTGCGTCGCTTTGTTCGAGCCAAGAAATGTAAAGGGATCAAGTCGCAAAGAACAACTGGACGTAGTTTTCACGAAACCAGGTAATTTTGCCTTTTTCTTTTCTCTTCCCTTTTAGTTTGAGAATTCCAACGTCTGTATGGAATCGATCGATCCAACAGCAAAGCGTAAAAGACATTACGAATAATATATGTATTATACTGGATGCATTCGTGTGTCGTCTGTATGTTACTTTACCATTGCAGGTATCTATTGGTTGAAATCATCCATCGCTGCGTCTACGAAGGCAGCGATTCATCGGATCCTTTCGCCACCTTCTCGAAACAAATGTCCTCACGCTGATCAAACCCTCTTGCACCGTTTCTCCTTTACGTTCTGTTGTACTCGTTTTATTAACTGAGCGAGTTTTTTCCAAAGTCCGATCTTGGCATGCCGCGTTGCGCGTGATACGAATGAAATTCGGAATTTTATTCGATTCACATCGTTGCGGGCAACGGTGTAAAAAGAATGGGATGAGGTTGGCAGAGAAGGGTGGCGAGGGCGAGTTCGTTAGCCGATGTAATTTCAATGTTGCTGACTGGCCGCAAGTATGAATGGATTCGACCGAATGGACACGGATAAAACGAGGAAAATCGACTGGTGAAAAACCCTCGCAGTTATCGCAATAGCCCGATTCGTTTTCATGTCTATAGCTCCCCGATAGATCAGACTGACGATTCACGGGTCAAGATACATACTTTCCGTCGGTTGGTAGCTTGGCCGCGTTGTTACTCGTTGCGGAGCTTTCCTTCGAATCTTTGCACGAAACCATTCTCCCTTTCAGCAGACTTGAAAATGTTCTTTTCAAAAAGTGTCTATCCGACTAAACGTCATAAACCGATGAAACGTCAAAATCCTTAGCTGAATATCGGTTGGAATTCTACATTCGTAGTGTTTGCAGGTCGAAACGAATCGAGACCAGGCGAAATTTTGATATTTTCATTTAACGTTCGAGTCATGCCGTTTCTTAAGAAAATAAAAGCAATCGTATGCGACGCGATACGATACAATACGATAAATAATCGATAATCGTACGAGCTTAAATGACGCACCATTCCAAGGTGTACGATGAGGACTATATCCCCTTGTGCTCGCATCGGAGTCTGATCGCGATCGACGCTGAGATTAGGTTTTAGATCCTTGTTCGATGTCGGTCGATCGATAACCGGTGCCATGGGAACGTCTGTGTTACAGAGACAACCACCTTCGTATTTAGAAGCCGGCTATAGGCGTGGGCGACAAACAGTCCCGCTCTCGAAAACCGCATGGAACACCCAATATGCGGTAAATCGTCCGTGACAACTAGTTCTCCAACACCTGCCAATACGGAACGATAATTAAATTTGGCACTGAATTAATTCCAACGTTAGCCATGTAGCTCGTAGAACGGTCGAGTCGTAGATTACGTGGATTATAGGTCGAGCTCTGCTCGGAAACGATGTGGATTTTCATCGGAGGCTTGGAATCGAATTATAGAAGAATATTCGATCAGGCTGCATTACGAACAGTAGATAACTCCAAAAAGCATAATACTAACCGCAACTAACCGAGATGAAATAATTTTACGAAGCAAATAAACAAGTGTGTAACAAATTTTCTCGTGTTTGTTGCTACGTTAGGTCGATCACGCATCGCATATAAGCGTGGGAGAGAGAAGCGATGACTCGAATCGGTATACTACAGAAAACAATTACGTTTTCGTAACAAAGTTCTAGGCACAGCTAGACTTTTCCCCTATTGCACGCTATGAGCAGGTTAGAAACACGTCGCGATACCATGGCTGTTTGCCCATTTATTGTAACAGTCTGCCATCACGAATCCGTCGGCGTCGCGTCGTTTCGGAAGGCCTTCGTCCGTACAAAAGCCTCGCCGTGCCGCGCCGCGGCGATTCGGCGCTAATTATGAATAACGGCAGCCCTTAACGCGCAACGGCACGCCAACATTTTCGCGTTGCTTCCTCTGCCGTCCTATTACTTTTTTTCGCTAGAATTTCTCCGTCGAGTACCGGTTTGGCAGAGCTAGGCTATCGGTAACAGGATAGAAAGGATACTTTTTATAATATTTGCAACAACATATCTATCGCTATACATGTATAGTACATGTGTAGTATGTACGCGGTGGATTAATTACGCCGGAGGTCACTTTAGCATGGACCCGGCGATTCAGTCGAGTGAATAGTTTGAAACCATTGGTTAATTTATTTGCAAAGTTGTCGACTTTGCAGTTTTCGACTTGGGCAGAATTTAGCAGACAAACAAAGAGAAGAAATTCTAAAGGCGCTTCGTTATCTCGACAACGATGTCAACCACCGTCGCCATCCGCGAGAGGCCGTAACAAAGGGCATACACAAAGAGGAATATTATTCCAGCCGGACGTAATCCTAGGGGAGAGTGCGAATATTTATTACGCGGACCACGCTTAAAACGGCCAGCTAAAGTGAAAACAATGGCGGATTTTCTGCAAACTGACTGGCTGGTCGCGAGTACGTGCGGTCTAGCCTGATTTAGGGCGCACACTTTTCTCTCAACCTCCCGCACCCGCCGTACCCTCCTCTCATACTTTTTCTCTCTCTCTCTCTCTCTCTCTCTCTCTCTCTCTCTCTCTCTCTCT
>NC_071980.1:12683-13289 GCF_026283585.1 Hylaeus volcanicus | reverse complement strand
CTCTCTCTCTCTCTCTCTCTCTCTCTCTCTCTCTCTCTCTCTCTCTCCCTCTCTGTCTATCGTTTTATCTTTCACACGGAAAAAAGTTTTCCATGCGGATAGGGAAACGACATTGTTGAGTACCGTTGCATCGTAAAAATGGTCGAATGCCGACAAGACCTAGATTAATGGCTGGCAGACTTTTTAATTCTCCTGCAACTTTGGCGATTAATACAATATATGTAATCCGTCGTCCCCTTGGCGTGATTCGATATTTTACATAGAATATTTTGTAGGAGTCTAAACGAAAAATAAGGCACGGGGATTCGAAGCCACGATCCTCGGATCCACAGTCGACCGCTTTACCTACGCGACCAATCCCGTAGCCTACGTTTCGTGTTTTTATTTGACTCCTTATTGTTGGGTATGGGAGGCGCGGATACTACACTCGGCTATCCTGAATTGATATTCATTCGCCCTCGAATGTCCGTTTTCTCGGGTTTCGCGTCTCGACAACAGTGCGCGCCGCGCCCTCTTTCGCGAGTGTACTCCCCTCTCTCTTTCTCTCTCGGGTTTTGCCTCTCAACAGCAGTGCGCTCTCTTTCGCGAGTGTACTCCCCTCTCTCT
>NC_071980.1:0-12673 GCF_026283585.1 Hylaeus volcanicus | reverse complement strand
AACAGCAGTGCGCTCTCTTTCGCGAGTGTACTCCCCTCTCTCTTTCTCTCTCGACGCCTCATTGTTGCCCACTCCACCGTCAACACGACACCGTCCTTCGCGTGGCATTGTTGTTCATCGTCACTCATCGTCACTGGCCGGTCCTCTGCCGCTGTAACCCCCCATCCCGGACGAGCCCCCATATGTAGGAGTCTAAACGAAAAATAAGGCACGGGGATTCGAAGCCACGATCCTCGGATCCACAGTCGACCGCTTTACCTACGCGACCAATCCCGTAGCCTACGTTTTGTGTTCTTATTTGACTCCTTATTGTTGGGTATGGGAGGCGCGGACACTACAATTTCAGCAATTTTTCAGATAGCAATAGGAAGGGGAAGAGCGAATAAAATTCGGTTCTAGTTTGAATATTGAAAAATAAATATTTCCATGTATCGCGAGTAATCTTCTAGTTGTACGATACCAAACGAAGGAATAGATTTGAATCGCGAACGCTTCATCAGCCGACAATCAACTCTGTCTGGTGATGGAAACCAAATGGGAAACAAGTGATCCTTAGGCCTTTGTCGTCCGAAGGAAGCTCTTGATTCCGCTGGTAATGCGAGCTGTCTGCGAAACGGGTATCGCGAGCCATCGTGCTTTCTGCTCTTTTGCTCTTGTTTTCAAATATTTCGGCTTTATGAACGCGCCTGCGGGGTGCATAAATTATATGGCGTTCCGTGCAACAGAGATGCAAAGAAGAGTCTCCAGGAATATAATGTCTCGCCTGCTTTTTCCCCCAGAGGAAAGGACCGCCGATAAAGCACACAAATTGCGGGACGAGAGAAGCACGCGGCGAAAGATCTCGTTCGATGAATTCCGACGTTGCGTTCAATATTTCTCCAATTACGAATACTTTTACCTCGCGCGTTCGATGCTGTAAAATATCTTCCTTCCGATCGCGATCGTCGTGCGTTGTTCGTATTGTTGTACAGAAAGAATTTAACCCAGACGAGGTAAACCACACACGCGATATCAATTTTTTTTTCTTTTCCTTTCTTTTTTAACAACAACGAAAAATACAGTTTTATCGAAATATCAATGGTTGATATCGTGACAGCGTGACAGAAATGCGGGAAATGATCGGAAACATTGGAAAACCTCGGAGTAGACTGTTGCGAAAAGAAATGGCGTAGAATTGTTTTTAGAGAAAAACGATCGGAACGGAACCCATTCATCTTCGTTTCAGGTCAGGTGAATCGAGTGCGAATAACAGATAACCCGCGCGCACCTGGGATATCGGACGACTTATTTTCGACAAATCGCGGCGGCAATAACATTGGGTTTTCGATCGATAGAACGCAACGGGCTTGTTTCAACGATGTCGACGATATACATACTTTGTCGTATATACTATGTTATTTATATTCCTTATCGGAATGCCTGGTATGCGACCACTTTTTAACTTTGTTCGCAGATTTCACATAAACCAAGGAATATTTCGGATGGTTCGAGGAACAATTAAACGAGGTTAAAACTGTCGCCTCCTCTCTTAAACATTCTTTGAAGACTCTGGCCAGAATTCGACTCGTTTCATTTGAAACGCTCCGCGGTGTTCTCTCTGTTCGTTCGCTCGAGGGACTTTCAGTTGACGCGGTAGACACGGTTACGTCTCGGAGATATTTTAATTGTCGTTTCAAAGCAACGTTCATCTCGATGGGAGAATTCTTTGTCGACGGCGTGAAATATGAGAGAACTCGACGACTCGCTAATAACCTTCCCGGTAAGTGGCACAAGTTAAAATTAAAGTTCGATGACCTTTTAAAAGTGTACGTTAAAAATACAGTGTAAAGTGGTGGCGCCAGTAGCGAAAGAAGCGGTAAAAAGCTCGTGACACGACGGGGATTTCATTCGAAGATTGTCGCACTTTGATTTCCGCGGCTCAGGTGTCCTTCCAACGAAAGGGGGTGCATCGGGAAATTTGTCCAAGGGTCAGGGAACGAAAGGGTCGACGGTGATGATGGAACAGAATTCTACCAAGAGTAACTGAAATTGTTGACGTTCTCGATTGATTCTATCGCAAAAACTATTGGGCCGATTCCAGATTAAATCGAACCTCCGCCGTTTCGTTGAATTCTGAAAAGAAAGGAAGAAAAGTTTCTTCCGGTCGGTTTCATTCTCGCGTACAGCCTTCAAGAGGGACGTCGGCGTCGCGTCGAACAATCACGTTGAATCACAATGAGAAAGAATATATGTAGATCGAATCGAGTGAAACTGGTAGCTAAGCGAATAGTCCCGTAAAAATGTTCTCCCACGACACATGACCACGAATCTCATCTAATCGATACTACGAATAGTACCAGCATTGTTTTTTCTCGTACCTATAAACGTCACAAAACTTTGATATAAAAGTGACTTTTTTCAAAATCGTTGATCCAAAGCTGATCGTGTGCACTGCTCGTCCAAGACACTTATATACGTCCTAACGATATACATG
Organism: Hylaeus volcanicus; assembly: GCF_026283585.1. Lineage (NCBI taxonomy): Eukaryota > Metazoa > Arthropoda > Insecta > Hymenoptera > Colletidae > Hylaeus > Hylaeus volcanicus. The sequence goes on along the minus strand of NC_071980.1, from coordinate 10,200 downwards.
GATCGTTAGAATCGATACGAAAAGACGCGCTATACGCTCCCCCTTCCTTTGAGGTATTAATAAATAATGGAGTACCAAAGTCGGCTCGATCGAGCTTCAAACGTTGCATCAAAGCGTACGCATTTTGTAGTAAAGGATACGGCACCGGCAGACATTGGTAAATAATACAGGGCGCTTTCTCTTTCTGGGGATGCGTGGAGGGTTTTGCGAGTAACGATGACGTAGTAAAGTTTAGAGTTATCGGCACTCTAAGCGTAGATATTCCGACTGATTTCTCCTGGGACCCAGACAGTCCGTGAAAGCGACTCTTCGATTCTGGTTTCGGCGAATATGCGTCGTGCATGGGAAATCGGACAAAGAAGAACTAGCTAACAGAATCGAGAGCGAAGCATGCGACGGGGATGATTAAAACTCCCAAGTCCGAGATTCCGAACCAACTTGTTTCGATTCAATTGGATTCGTTCGTAGAACATGTACTTGCAATTCGTTGTATTAGAACTCGTTAAAATTGGATCAAGTCGTATCTCGATCAGATTATTCTCGAATGTTATTCCGATATATGTAGATGCAACACTCGCGAATTCCGTTCTCGCGCATTAACATAATTCGATAGGAGTCATAAAATGCTAAAAGATGCTCGATCTGTTGGCATTCCGAACGGTGATTTTACATATCGGACAATTCGCTTCCACGGTCCCATCCACGGGCATGGCGGTTAGCGAAGGGGACAGACAGAAAAGACGTAGGTGGAAACACGAACTTTCGCAGGAATAGCGTGCTCGTTTCGCACTCGCACTCCTCTACGAACAGTGTGCGCGTCCACCATATAGACGAAGCCACGATCATAAATTCACAGCATGCGAGCACCTCCGTGGAATGTGTATACCTTAAACCTTGGATCGAATATTTCTCACAGAAGTTGTGCCGCGGTACACTGCACGCGGAAAAGGTAATCGGAAAGATGCGAGATACGTTTGTTTACGGGCTTGGATGAAATTACACGGATGTATTTTTAACGGCTCGTTTCGTTGCTTCTGTAATTGGTTTTCATTTTCACTCTACCGAATTGTATCGGAACCATGCCGGAGATTTCATCGCTTTAAATAAACGCTCTCGTACTCTTATGTCTCGATAAAATTTCGTTTTTGCAGCGTTAATCATTTCTGGAACGTCACTCTGGTGACGTTCGAGTGCGTCCAACGGTGTACTTGATATTTAAACCGGAATTGTAATAGTCGAGATGAATCACGGAAATAACGACAAAGAACCGATTTTTCGCCGTGCGACGATGTAATAATGTAAATTGCAAAAATTCGAATGCAAATCCGCGAGAGTAGGTAGCGAGACGTAAGCCCACGAGGGATTACGATAATTTATTCTCGCAGCCGTAGGGTTACTTTCTCCCCTGGATCGAAATAAATTTGCGTCCATTTCGGGCCATACTTTTAGCGACATTCACGCGAATTAAGCCATCATTGCTATTCGACGAATTTGTCAAAAGTCAAAGAATCTCAAGACTACGATTCGACCGGTACTTGCACAGGTATATTTTCGAAAGACGCGTTCGTTTACCAGCCCTTTTTTCTTTTCCCCGCTATACCGATCGACCATCTCTCGTTACTCGTACCTCGCGTTTACCAGCCTGCTGTCCATCGACGATTCCTTCCGATGCTTTTATTTCGTAGCGTTCGTAGAATGCCATCAATCAGAAAGTTATTCGGACCGCGGTATTGTCGGTAATCGAAACCGTTCGATCCGATCGCGAATCGTCGATAGATCGTCGAAGCAGCTCGACCAAGCTGCTTTCGTCCCTAATTACCCCGCGTGTCAGCGCAAAAACCGGCCACTCGTTACTTTTCATTTCCCCTCGACGAACTAATTAATTCCGGACGAGTCCGCTTAAACCGTGAAAAGGTGGCGAGCTCTCGAGTACGCGTGTATTTGTATGGCCGCGTATGTGTGCGCGAGGCGAAGGTAGGTGTGCGCTTTTAGGCGCTTTCCAATTAGACACGGATGCGTAAGCTACCCCCGCGGTAAATTTACTCCGCAAGACTCGGTGTCATGCGTGAGATTGATCGTCGTTGTTCTCGAAACGGGACGTCGCGTCGTCCCGGAGTATAGTTTTCTCGGGAGAAATAATAATATCGATAATAGGCCGTGAAATACAGAACGACGCGACGCGACGGTTCGCGCGGTGAACAACGTAGAGAAATTTCTCAAGAACGGTATACCGAGAAAAGAAACAGAGGAGAAGATAGAGTAAAAGAAAAAAGTAGAAAAGGGCTATATCATGTTTCGAGTCGGCGATGAGTTTGGTGCGCGAAAGAGACTCGATGGGAATAGCAGAGTCGTAGGTAGAGACCCTGATTACGCCATAAATCGAATCTCAACCAACCGCGCGGAACCTCGGATTAAATGAAATTCCTATGCCATCCCGTATATCTTTCCCTGCGACCGACCGGTTGCTTCGGTAACGAGTATTACTCCCAGGTTACATTTAGAATCTTTGCTTCTTGATCCGTTACAGTCGCGGTCGGACTTTGAAAGATTCGCCCAAGTTCGCGATAACTGACAATTACAAGTGTCCAAGTTGAAACGTCAGCCTAAAATAAACTATCGTTATTTACAAATTCGAGTAAAAATAAACATTTTTTTATTTTTGTCTTTTCGTTATTTTTAGTTTACATTTGTATGCAAAGAAAGCGATCACGTTCGTCATAGGATAAACGAATTTCCAAAGATTCGTACGTTGTTCTCGTTGCGGAACACTATCGGAAAAATTCGATCGATTCCTCGAACCGCGTAGTCGTAAATAATTGTATTTAAGAAATAGCGAGCATCCTTCGGTCAGGTCGCAAAGTATTCGTTCGTTGGCCCGTAATCTCCGCAGCTTAGGAGAAGCTTAACGTGTATTTCTTGTCACGAATGGAGCGTCTAGCAAAGAGGACGACTGTACCCAGGGACTCTGAGGAAAACGAGTTCTCAAGCGAAACCAAGCCCCGTTGGTAGGTTGCCGCGGAACTAAGTACCCAGCTTGGAAAAGTTTTCAACGAGCTTCTTCGCTCGTCTTTTCCGCGAGACCGGAGCGGTGTTTACTTTGTAGAGTAAGTCCAGGCGACCGCGACGCTGCGCTGGTACCCGTAGATGGGAAATGTTGCGGTGCACCGTCCGCGTCGTTTGTTATTTGCTTTCGTCCGCTGCCAGGCCACTGGCGAAAAACCTCGACGCGACGCCGACAACGGTGGAACTAAAACGCGCACACCGACGAAAAAACAGTCTTCGTGTCCGACACCGTTGTCGTCGTCCTTTGCGGCCGAGACGTTAATTAAATTGCGAAATTGAATTCTGTCGGGAATTACCGTCAATTAAAATCAAATCCCTTTGACGTTCACCTCAGTCTCGGATACCGCGATTCGTACCATTCGGTTGCGTTCTCGGCCCTTTTTATTGTATTTTATTGTGTAGTAGTACACAGAAAAGAGCTTATACGATCACGATGGACGTACCATGCGTAAACGTTTCGATATCGCTTCTATGAAGCTACAACGTTAATCCTTTGACAATTCGAGAACGACTATCTGTCGTGATAACGTCACGCGAGAGAGCCAATGCTGAAGCAGAGAGTAAAAGCGACTGATAACAGGGGTGAAATAACGATAGGGATGACTCTCGCGCGAACGTCTCACCCTTTGTTTGAGCTTTGTCATACGAGATACATTTTTCCGTTTCGCATCGAGCCAAGACCGAGGCTGTAAAATGATTGTTCGCTGCCAGGAGTATCCTTCGATTACACTTACGCACGCCACCGCACTATCGCATCACCTAAAATTTGTTCGCCGTACAATTTACACGAGAACATTGTCTAGATACCACCGCGAATAACCAAGTTACGAAACGTCGTTCGTCGTTTATCTTCAAGTCCTCGTAAATCGCGTACCGCAGTTGTCCGAAAGCAAAGAAAGAAGACCATGTTGGGCAAAAGACGGATCTCCGTTTATACATAACGTCATTCAGCAAACGGCGCAGAAAAATCAACTCTAACTACTGTGAATTACGATCGTACATACCGCGTTCGATCGGCTTGGTGCGGCGCGCGGCGCGCGGTGCGCAGCTGTAATCCCCGTCGCTCAATCGCGCGACTCGACTATGTGGCGAGAATCGGTTGTAGCGGAAATCGGTATTAACACATCCCGATTATGTAAAGCCTGAACGATTACAGAGATCGAATTAAGCTCGTGGCGTGCGATCGCACACTCGACCAAGTATTTATTAGAAATAGAAGAGCGAAAGGTGTCAACGAGTGATTGTAATTCTAGGAAAGATAGTACTTTACATAAGGTCAAGTACTAACGAGACAAGGTTAATTCCACTCGTTTCCTTATTATCGAACAATTCGCATCCAGCGAGATTCGCCCTTTTGTAATTCATGTAATTGTGGAACGCTCGTAGTTTTTAGCACAACAGTCTTCGAGAAACGTATACTCGAAGAGATGGATAATCTGAGGTGACGGGATGTAACGAGTTGCGTTTTAAGCTCGTTACAAATCCTGGACAAATCGACAAGTTTCGGAGCCGGTTAAACGCTCTACCACCTGCCACCTTGTGGGTCTCGCGTTTACACAGTCAGCTCTATCCGCTCGGTTTTCCTCCAGTTAGACCACATCTTGTTGGTTTACCTCGGAATCACGACGCCTAGGTTTGCCTCGAGTTACCTGGACGCTTTGATCTTCGGTCGTCTCGATTGGTCGGGTAAACTTGAACAAGCTTCAATGTCGAATTTCCAAAGTAGCTTACTTTTCTGTCGCTGACTCGGTCGACCGAACGCGAGTCGTTGAAACGAGTAAACTCGACATCTTGTTCCGATTTCACGGTGCGACAATTCACGGTGATTCCAAATATGACTAATTCGTATCTCGCAATAGCACACCGATTTATCATCAACATGAACAATCGACAATTCAAAGTGCCCGTTCGCGTAGCTGTTCCCGTACTCCGAGGGATTAAAGTTCGTCCGAGTGTTCGCGAGGCAATTAAAGCCACGGCGAAGGATAGCCGACGAATAAATCAGGGATCAATAAATTAGTGGACGGTTCAACCCCGAAGCAGGCTATCTTCGCGGTGGAATCGTGGCGGAGCAGCTGCCGGCTCGGGAGAAAGGAAAACGGAAGCTAGCCCTAATAAAACACTTGCCACCCGACGCTCTTGCGTTTACGTCTGCGTTCGCGTTCGCGTTCGCGTTCGCTCCTCGAATCACGCTAATCTGCATTTTAAATACCCTGGCATCCCTCCGGCCGCGCCACCGTGTGACGACCGATAACAGACCCGAAACTCACGGACGCGACGCCCCAAAGGTCTACCATCACCACGGTCTCCTTCGACCCCCTTTCGGCCAGGCAATGCCGGATGTACCACCGGATGCTTGCCGAGTACGTTTTCGCGCCCACTACCATGGAGATAAAAGTACCTTTAGCCGGGACGTTGCATGGCGCGCTTCCTTCGTCAACGGCCTGTCCGTGCCAGACCTTGGCCAACCTGACGCCATTGTTCGCTTCACTTTATTTTTTCGTTATTTCACCATACCGGAGGTATTAATATACGGCAGGACTCGCTCGAGCGTTATTTCTTCTTCTTCTTCTTCTTCTTCTTCTTCTTCTTCTTCTTTTCGCTGCACGACGCCTGTCTCATATTTTCGGGACGTATCGTGCGATATGATCCTTCCTTCTCTCGAATAAGCTCATCTCTTTCCGTCTCTTTTCGGGATAAGAAATTCACACGATAATCGACGGTACGATTTCACGTTCCGTCGTTATTACTACGACGTTAATTACTATGATACATTTCGAAACACCGTTCCAGGATCTTTCGGATATTTTACCATGGGAAACGTCTATCGTAAAGTATATCACCTTTCAGAAGTTTTCGACTTTCGATACGTTTGGAGCGCGCTTCGAATAGAAGGATACGCGGCGTTTGGTCGGTAGGAAGTACAACCGTCGATCAACGGAAGTGAGATGTCGCGGATCCTCCGACAACATAAATCGCCATTGTCGGTCGTTCTCCCCCCGAAGAAATGCTCGATTTTACGGTCGTCTCGAACCGAATGGGACAAGAGTTACGAGGGCGCATTGCATGCATGCCCGGAAATGGAAGCATACCACCGACCAAAGGGAAAGATGACTCAGAGTCAGTCGGCTGGTTCGTTGGCTCTATAGACAGAGACAGTATCGACTAGCAATGTTAAACTATCTTCACTTTATTACATCGATTGTAATAAACGAAACGAATATGCTGTCTCACTTCATTGTTTGTCCAGTATATACGACAACAATCGTATAAATATGATAAACAAATTAAGAAAAGACGTAAGAAGAGTTGGATCGTTTGTAATTTTTTTTTCTCCGGATAGGCTTTTTACGGGAAAAAATGTGAACAAATCTCAAGCCATCTATTCATATACATACATGTACTTTCGCCACTCTGAGAAGAGTAGCGTGGAAACGCGAGCTGAAGTGGGAGCAGCATAGGCAACATAACTTCATCGAATCTTGTTACCTTAGGTGGTCGGGGTAAAAAGGAAAGAACGTGCGTTATTCGTTTCCCAAGATTATGGTAAGCATTAATTTATTCATAAACAGTCTGAGAGTGTAGTCCTATCTAACATAATTAATATTTCGTAGGGAGAAGAGGAAGACGAGCGAAGAAATTTGCGAACGTTGTGGGATGTGGCACGTAATACGAGGTTATTGCTATTTCGACTGTTATCGTTGGTTTCTTTACGAGAGAAGACAAGTAATCCAACATAATTTCAATTTTCCAGGGAGAAGAGAAAGATGAGTGATCGAAGGCGTTAGCGGAGGTTATCGGATGGGAAATGTCAATCGAGGTTATTCCTTTTTGAAGTGAAGTTTTTTTTTTTTTTCTGTTCAAGATTGTGCTCGGAAGTTTATACGAGAGGAGAAGAAGCCTGTACAGCAGTGTCTTTTGCTGATACGATCGCAAGAAACTCGTCGTGGACAACAAGTGGATGTTTGCACCGATCCTGATTGTTTGGAGATGAATGCAATTGCTAGTGTAGTGTCAGTGAGATACAGTGTGTGAATCAGACTGTGGAACGTATGATACATTGCTTAACAAACGAAATTAAAACAAGTTTCTCTATGCGATTGGTGTAACTATGTATGTTTCGTTGCCTAGGTGTGAGTGAGTTAACCTTTTGCATTGAAGGCCTTTTTCTTTTTTTTTTTCTCTTTTGTAGTATTTATCAACAATTGTAGAATGCTTTCTTAGCTTTGTACAATGTAAATGCAACGCCATATATTAGCTTGGAAGTTGTACGATTGGAATTAATTTAACCTTTCATAATCAAGTTTCCTTTACCTGTCAGAGAATTATACGATTGATAACTGGAATTACATTGAAATAAAAAAAAAATTAAACCTTGTAAGCATTATCTACCTTAAGATTTACTGCATCAATGTAGATAGTCACATGTCACTTTTGGAGTAACTACATCGAGGTTAAGTTAGGACTGTCAGTCATCTCTCAAGTGCAAAAGGTTAACAAGCTGGAGGTTATCGGATGTTAGTTACAGATGTATTTATTTATTTTCTTTTTTCCCCCTTAAGACGACACGTTGCACACCCTTTGATAGAAGCATGTATTAGTACGTTGAAGTGTACAATGTGATATTTATTGGTGAAAGATTCACATTAATGTAACGGAATACGTATTGTAACCTAACCTATGAGTGTATAGCAAATGAAATTGTCATTTGTCCAACTACCTATTTAAATAAATAAATGAACATTTGAGCTGCGTGAAAGGTAACCTAACACATAACCAAACGAAAGCTGTCTCTCAATTTTTTGTTGCTATTAACCCTCTTCACGTTGCATATAAGAATACAACTTAAATCATGTTGATCGAATAGGCTTAATACTTGTTCTTCCTTCTTAAGGCACTTAATCGACTTGAATTCAATATTGTGAGGTTTTAATCAATCAAACATCTTTGTTTCTATTTAAATGCGATCTTTACAGATAGATTATCAACTACGTATAAGGTGTCCCAACAATACATAATAACACTGTTAACGCATATAACAATATGTAAATATTTCAACATTTTATTTATTATTTATTTATTTTCAACATTTCCAGACCTAACCCAGACCTAACCCGGACCTAACCCGGACCTAACCCAGCGATAACCCTCGCAGAGATAACTTTCGCAGAGATAACCCTCGCAGAGATAACTTTCGCAGAGATAACCCTCGCAGAAATAACCCTCGCGGAGATAACCCTCGCAGACCTAACCCTCGCAGAGATAACCCTCGCAGAGATAACCCTCACAGAGATAACCCTCGCAGAGATAACCCTCGCAGACCTAACCCTCGGAGAGATAACCCGCTATAGAATGTTACTGTTACTGTTACGATGTTACTGTTACTATTACTGTTACGATGTTACGATGTTACGATGTTACGGTGTTACGGTGTTACTGTTACTCTTACGATGTTACGATGTTACTGTTACTGTTACGATGTTACCGTCACTGTTAGAATGTTACTGTTACTGTTACGATGTTACGATGTTACGATGTTACTGTTACTGTTATGATGTTACTGTTCCGATGTTACAGTGTTACCGTTACTGTTAGAATGTTACTGTTACTGTTACGATGTTACGATGTTACGATGTTACGATGATACTGTTACTGTTATGATGTTACTGTTACTGTTACGATGTTACTGTTACTGTTATGATGTTACTGTTACTGTTACGATGTTACGGTGTTACCGTTACTGTTAGAATGTTACTGTTGCTGTTACGATGTTACGATGTTACTGTTACTGTTACTGTTACTGAATAGGCTTAATACTTGTTCTTCCTTCTTAAGGCACTTAATCGACTTGAATTCAATATTGTGAGGTTTTAATCAATCAAACATCTTTGTTTCCATTTAAATGCGATCTTTCCAGGTAGATTATCAACTACGTATAAGGTGCCCCAACAATACATAATAACACTGTTAACGCATACAACAATATGTAAGTATTTCAACATTTTATTTATTATTTATTTTCAACATTTCCAGACCTAACCCAGACCTAACCCAGACCTAACCCAGCGATAACCCTCGCAGAGATAACTTTCGCAGAGATAACCCGCGCAGAAATAACCCTCGCAGAGATAACCCGCGCGGAGATAACCCTCGCAGAGATAACCCGCTATAGAATGTTACTGTTACTGTTACGATGTTACTGTTACTATTACTGTTACGATGTTACGGTGTTACCGTTACTGTTACGATGTTACGATGTTACGGTTACTGTTACTGTTACTGAATAGGCTTAATACTTGTTCTTCCTTCTTAAGGCACTTAATCGACTTGAATTAAATATTGTGAGGTTTTAATCAATCAAACATCTCTGTTTCCATTTAAATGCGATCTTTCCAGATAGATTATCAACTACGTATAAGGTGCCCCAACAATACATAATAACACTGTTAACGCATACAACAATATGTAAGTATTTCAACATTTTATTTATTATTTATTTTCAACATATCCAGACCTAACCCAGACCTAACCCGGACCTAACCCAGACCTAACCCAGACCTAACCCAGCGATAACCCTCGCAGAGATAACTTTCGCAGAGATAACCCTCGCAGACCTAACCCTCGCCGAGTTAACCCTCGCAGAGATAACCCTCGCAGACCTAACCCTCGCCGAGATAACCCTCGATGAGATAACCCTCGCAGACCTAACCCTCGCAGAGATAGACCTCGCAGACATAACCCTCGCAGAGATAGCCCTCGCAAAGATAACTCTCGCAGAGATAACTTTCGCAGAGACAACCCTCGCCGAGATAACCCTCGCAGAGATAACCCTCGCAGACCTAACCCACGTAGAGATAACCCGCGCAGAGATAACCCTCGCAGAGATAACCCTCGCAGACATAACCCGCGCAGAGATAACCCTCGCAGAGATAACCCGCTATAGAATGTTACTGTTAATGTTACGATGTTACTGTTACTATTACTGTTACGATGTTACGATGTTACGATGTTACTGTTACTGTTACGATGTTACGATGTTACGATGTTACGATGTTACGGTGTTACCGTTACTGTTACGATGTTACGATGTTACTGTTACTGTTACGATGTTACCGTTACTGTTAGAATGTTACTGTT
>NC_071979.1:30625405-30705166 GCF_026283585.1 Hylaeus volcanicus | reverse complement strand
CAGTAACGGTAACATCGTAACATCGTAACATCGAAACAGTAACATCGTAACAGTATCAGTAACGGTAACACCGTAACATCGTAACATCGTAACATCGAAACAGTAACATCATAACAGTAACAGTAACATCGTAACAGTAACAGTAACAGTAACATTCTAACAGTAACGGTAACATCGTAACATCGTAACAGTAACATTCTATAGCGGGTTATCTCTGCGAGGGTTAGGTCTGCGAGGGTTATCTCTGCGAAAGTTATCTCTGCGAGGGTTATCGCCCTTATCGAGGGATTTGGAAGTTGTATATATACGGGAGAAAGACTGCTCGAGCGCTTGCGAGAAAGTCGCTGACTTGACGCTGATGTCCCTCTAGCGGCGAGGAATGCGAAATCTATTGCTGCTGTTGTGTTGCATTCGATTGCGACAGCGGAAAGTAATAATAATTATTATTTATTAGTTAATATCGACGACGTACGATACCGCGACTATGATTCCGTTAACCCTTTGCACTCGTATATCCTCTGGGGATACAGAGACATTGTACGTGACAGATATTGCAGGTTATGTTAATTATATTCGAGCGTGTTCCCTTGAATAAATGTGTGCTTATGGAAATGGAAATTGCGAGAGAAAGCGGGCCAACCATTCCTTAACTATGAATAGTTGTTTTGTGGAAAGAATATCAAGTAAAGGATTTCCTATAAATGGCTTCGGTCTCTGTTTAATGATCAAATGTGCCTGACAATGATGTACTATTGACATATTGTTATTTGTGTTAACAGTGTCATTATGTATTGTTGGAGCACCTTATACGTATATACCTTATCTATCTGGAAAGATCAAATTTAAATACAGAGAAAGAAAGATGATTGATTGATTAAACAGCACGATATTGATTTCGAGTCGATCGAGTGCCACGAGAAGAAAGAACAAGTATTAAGCCTGTTCGATCGACATGATTTCAGTTTCAGTTTGTATTCGTGTGTGCATGATGCCATCTTTAAATTAAAATTAATGTCTGCAACCGCAATCGAGGCTGCTTGTTTAACATCGAGAGTAATTCCATTATTATTACTGGATACTTGATATTTCAACTAAAACCAAGTAACTGTTTACTTAATTATTCATTTATGTACAATATTCCAAACTAAGACATCGATTGAATCCTTGCCACTTGATGTATTAACAGGAGAGAATATGAATTACATTTAGGATTTACTACCGAGTAAATAACCCCGATGTAGTTAATCCAAAAGTGACATGTGACTATCTACCTTGATGCAGTCGATCTCAAGGTAGATAATGTTTACAAGGTTTTATTTTATTTCAATGTAATTCCAATCATCGATCGTATAATTCTCTGACAGGTAAAGGAAACTCGATTATTAAATGTTAAATTAATTGCAATCGTACAACTTCCAAGCTAATATATGGCTTTGTGTTTACATTGTACAAAGCTAAGAAACCATTCTACAGTTGTTGATACATACTAGAAAAGAGAAAAAAGAAAAGAGAGGCCTCGAATGCAAAGGGTTAACTTGCACCTAGACAATAAACGTACATAGTTACACCAATCGCATAGAAAAACTTGTCGGAATTTCGTTCGTTAACCAATGTATCATATGTTCCACACTCTGATTCGCACGCACACTGTATCTCACTGACACTACGTACCAACAACTGCACTCGTCACCAAACAATCAAGATCGGTGCAAACACCCACTTGTTGTCCAAGACGAGTTTTGCGATCGTACTAGCAAAAGGCACTCCTATAGAGGTTTCTTCTCTCGTATAAGCTTCGAGGCACAATCTTGAGCACAAAAAACAAAAAAAAAAAGACTCCACTCCAAGGAGCCATAAGCTAACCTCGATTGACATTTCCCATCAGATAACCTCCGCAAACGTCTTCGAGCACTCATTCTTCTCTTCTCCCTGCAAAATTGGAATTACGTTAGATTACTTCTCTTCCCACATAAAGAAACCAAGCATAGCGAACCAAATAGAAACAACCACCTTTATTGACACATTCGATAACCTCTGCAGACGTCTTCGCTTGCTCATCCTTCTCCTCTCTCTGCAAACTTTTCAAACTATATTACATTACTTGATCTCATGCATAAAGAGACGAATAAATTAATGCTTACCGGGATCCATGGAATCAACCAACATTCGTTACTTTTCACCTACAACGTATAATAAGGTTCGGTACGTTTCGTTTCGACAAAGTTATGTTGAAATCGATTGTACTACTCCCTACTCGCGTCTGGACACCACTGGATACTGCACGAAGAACGATGCACGAATCGTCGGCGACAGTCAGCATTGGAACGACAGAGATGAGATAGGCGGGAGATACGGGCGGCCCGGTTCTTTACGTTTTGTAAAGAGAACAAAAAAACCGTGTTTATACATTTAATCCGTCGGCATAATACCTACATTACATTGTACTATAAATTCATCGTATACTTAATACCATTCTCGATTTAACACATTTAACATTGTCGATACCAAATACACACATGTAAAGCGTACCTTTTGCATCGCAATACTTGGTTACAAGAAATGGTAAAATGGCATATTGTTTGCTTTTATTCAGTTATGTTAATTCATAGTTTGATTATAAAACTCGTTTTTAATTTGGCAGTTTGACATTAACAGTCAAACACGATTTTAGCGAGATCGGATATCCATAACGGAATTCAGCGAGCAACGATCTAATTGTATTCAATTTCTCGTAAGTAGTGATAAGTAGTGATACTATAAAAAAAAAAAAGAATTTACTCAAGTACTATAAAGAGTGACGTTATATGAAATGAATAAGAAGTAGTAAATATAAAAAAAAAAAAGAGCACAACAATTCTATAGAGTAACCGAGAGAACAGTGAACAGTGATCGAGTATTTTATAGATACGACTGACATGGGTCAATTTCGTAATACGACGTATACAAGATACTTGTTTCCCTCGAGTGTAAGCGGTTGGCGAGTACCAGCAATTACTTATTTATCATTTTAACCGATGTAATTCGAACCTAATATCCAATAACGGATCGTATATTCGTCGAACCACCTTCCCTAACCATTGCACAGACTAGACATCTTCTTCTATAGTAAAGTATCGAACACGGTTTAGACAGTTGAACTCGATATAATAATTTACGTTACGCTATCGTAGCTGGTATTTGCATTCGAATATCGATTTTCCCTTTTCGATATATCATCGTGTTTAAAAAAAAAAAAAAGAATGAAAATAAACATTGTTAGCATCGAAATTGCACTCCATTCGTAGAAAAGAAACAACACGTTGTTCGGATAGGATCGGCTGCGCGTGGAATTCTGTTACGGCTTATCGTTACGAGATGCTAGGAGAACGATTCGCAAGATTACCAGAAAAACCTATCGCGGAGAGGAGTTCTCGTAGGTGTTCTGAAAGCGCGAAGCGTCGTAGGTCGAGAGAAGGTCGCCAATGATTTCGAAGCTCCGCCTACCAAGCAGGGGTTGGAAGCAACCCGTAGTCAGGGTAGCCCGCGCAGGGCTGAATTCTATATCACGTTGTGGGCGTAGACGTACCGTAGACACAACCCCCGACGTATACACCCTGTCTTTTCACTGTTCACCGAGATCAAATCACTCGTCTCAGTCCTATCTTTGATCTTTCCGGTGAAGCAACACGGTGGCTTTAAAAATACGAGCGACGGCTCGTTGTGTTTTCCTTTGGATTATCGAGATTCTTAACTGTGTCGTTTTCGTGGGTCGTGTTGACGTATATTATTGAAACGGATTAAACGAAAAGAGCGAACGGTGACGAGAATGAATCAAGATCAGGAGGTACCCGCGACAACTACGGATTTGACGCGATTGGTAAGACGAACAATATATAATATTTTATCCTATTATTTTCTTGTCTTGTAATTGTTGGTAGTCTTTTCTGTTTGTCGGTAAGGAAATGAGTTACTAGTAAGAATTTACGAGATAAGTATTAATGGACCGGTATTATTTCCATGCTCGATGATGTTGCGTGCAGAATTCTCGTAGTCTAGTAAACGATAGACACTCGACAAGATATGTCCAACTTTTTGACGCGCTCTCGACATAATACAACTCTTTGGTATCCAACTACTTGTCAGTTAACGTTATCTACGGGTTCCCCTCCCGTAGGGGAGGGGACCAAACTAAAGAAAAGAAATATGATATTTTGATATCTAACAGCTGAAGAATGGCGTTGAAAATGGTAAATGTGTTAAGATGGGCATCGCGTCTTTGCGAATAGCGAAGAATCAAGATTCAAGAGTCACCGTTACCTGCAATTACATCTCTCGAGTCCCACTTTTAGTCTCCCCTAAACCGATCGACACGTCACGATAAAGTCGTAAGCGTGGCTGGCAAGCAAGCCGTAGTCGACCGAGTCGGTAAACGTATAGTATAATATAATATAATGCACTACTCGGACGATGATCCTCGAGTGTCGAATTGCCACGGCACGCGCCACCACGCTCCGATGGATCGTCCCACGGGTGCCACCCCTTTTGTGCCTTCTAAACACGTAATTGTCACCACCACTCATCCCTCCCAGCGCCTCGTGGCTGGGGCACGAAAACGGGACCAGGCATCCAGTACGCGTATCCACCACCTACGGTGACTACGGTGCAAGGGAGCCGTGAGTGTCCGACGGACGGACACCCCTCGTCAGGGACAAAGGGAGACACGATGCAAGTTTAACAGCGGAACCACTTGATTTACGTTTGTTGATTCTAAAAATCACTCGATTCCCACACACCCGCCCTGCTGCGTCGACCTAATAATTAATTTTTGCTACCCCTGTGCGTTAGCATATGTTACCTTTACCACTTGAATTTCCCATGATTATGGCTCGGACGATTTGTTGGTAACGACGAGTGGGCCAACGCCTCCGAAAATTCATCTGCAACAACAAATTCCAGGAATCCCGTATGTAACGAACGCGTTTCATACTCGATTTATTGGAGCGACGTTGTTTCTTCTCGCGAAATGAAATAGTTTCTTTCTTTATATATAGTATGAGAAGATCCGAGAGAGAGAGCAATTAGTAGATAGACTCAGCTGGTGACACCCTATGATCAGAAAGATCGTCTTGTCATCTGGCATTGTTCGTATTCCGACTTTCGGAACAGTCATTGTTTTCTCACCCTCCATACGAGACAGCGATGAAAAGAAAAAGGGAAAAACTTTCTTCCCGTGGCGGCAACGCCTTTTGCCTTTCCTAATTGATCAAATTGGACGACCAATCTCGACAGAGATTGGATGATCGTTAATCAACGAGGGAGGATGCTCGTAATGTTGCGCGCTGCCTAAAATGCGTTTACTTTACGAATCTTAATTATGTTTATACCGATAAAAATGAAGACAGACCCGTAGGATTTACGGTGTTGGAATCCTTGAAACGTTCTTCTTCTTGTTATTCTCTCGCGCCGCGAATCCGTCGCGCTGGCGTTTGCGTTGGCGTTGGCGTTGGCGTTGGCGTTGGCGTTGACGTTGGCGTCGACGTCAGCGTCGACGTCGGCGGAATCGACGAGATTCACCGACGGCAAAGAAATATTCTGTTTGAAACGTGTTGTCTGCTCGATGACTTTATTATAAACCGAACCAAAGTGCGCAATTACGAGGGTGGTGTACAAGGGGAATTGGGGCGACGACCCCTCGCAGCATCATCGGAAACGATGGGGCGTCGTTCCTCCCTCCGCGATTCATGGGTATCTCGTTTTCACTAGGTACAAAAACGTATTCGTTCGTTTGCTCGTACATGACACGCGTACCCTCAAAGATCCACTTACGACGCGCGTCTTTTACATGAAAACACATTTGTGATCGGATAGGTCAGGGGAATGGGGGAGAAACATTTAAACGACACGTGATCATGTTTGCGCATTTTTCTTACGAGTCATTGGTTTGCAAACACGCTCGATTAACTTCTGGTCGGCTACGTTACAATCGTGGAACACGATATTATAATAAATTCCAATGTTGGTAAAGGAATCGTTAGTTAGCGGCGACGTCGTGTTTATAAAATTTCGTGTTACATACTAATAATAGCACTAGTACTGATACTCCAATCGTTATTGTTCCAAATCCCATCTATCGAATAATATATGTAATAGTATGTCTATGTATATCTACGTATCAATTGTTTAAAGCTGTCGTCGCGGCATGGCAACGTGCTTCGCGTATCGCGTTGGTGGAATTAAAGATCGAATGTAATATCGGAGAATGTAATTAAAATTCATATTAGGGGGCATATTCATGGCTTGTGGATTAAGAGTGGTGAGCCATCGCGGGAACTAATTATGAATGACTATTAATTGCAATCAGAAGAGAATCTAGGGTCGAAGCAATGAACGTAAGCGGAAAAGGAAATCGATCGCGTCTTCGTAAACGATAATATCCTGTCGAATTAAATACAAGGGAAAGAAAAGAAAATAGAGGTGGTAACCTATCGATAAAGTGATAAACCGATATAGAAAGATGATCGTCGCGTCGCGTCGTCTCGAGCTTTTGCTCTAGCTATATTGTTAAATAGGTACATTATCGGTCGAGGTTCTTTGGGTGTATCGATGATAAAGGCGCCTCGAGCGTTTGCGAAACAAAGCGATCTTGTTGGTTTTTTTGCATTTCAAAGTGTAAACGATCAACGCAAACCACAGCACAGCGAAACTTGCCAAAGTAAAAGCAGACGGCGACACGACGTTATTGGAATTTCCAAAACCGATAACCAGCTTTACCACTAGATTGCTCCGCAAGGAGGAAACCATCCAATCGTTCACCGGATTTCCTCCTTGCCTTCTCTCTCCCGTATTCTCCAACCTCTTCTTTCTCATTGTGCCACGATTACACTGCTTTCCCTCGAAATCCTCTTCCTCTCGACGATACTCCTTTCACCTACGAATTGCTACCTACGTTCCTTTTCCTCTACCTCGCGATTTTACACCAATTTCGAGCCGATTCTCCGCCTATATTTTCTCCAAAATATTTTCATTCTCGTATCGTGATCGCTGAAAGGTGAAATCGATTTCTTGGGCAAATTTTCTCGATCGAACCGTTACATTTCGTTGTTAGTGTGCGAATTGTATCGGGTTTAGGCGTAAGAACATCGAATAGCAAACGCGAATGTCGAGGTCGAATGCAACGCGTTCGTTGCTTTGGTTCGCGTTTGGCCATTACCTTAGCGCCTTATCGGTACTACACCGATCACCGGACCTCTTAACCAGCTTGTATGTCTTTTCAGCCCACCGAAGAGTTCAACAGATTGAACGAACCGCTTCAAACGGTTGTCTCGGGATATTGCCCCGTTAATTATTCGGCGACTCAGGCGCAGACGTCCACCGACAACAAGTTACATCCCGGTAAGTAGAGCCGTCCTAAGCCCCGAACAACTTTGCTATAGCTAGCAAATAAACGGTCAAAGATATTCCTGCCCCGCCGCCCCCCCCCCCCGACTAAATCTCTCTAGAACGAAATCGAAGAGAAAGTTGTGGGATGAGGGGCGGTCCCTGGTTCTCCCTCCGAGTCGTTGATTTTCAACCTCTTTGATACGATGTTGCTCGGGAACATCGAGTCTCCGGCATGATACAAAGTCTCAGCCGCGTCTTCGTTTTCCTGCAGACACGGCTACACGTCGATTGTATACGAAGAAAGTACACTGAGATAGACTGACGGAGGAGGGTGGATAGACTGAGAGAGAGAAAAGTCACAGCACGTCTCGAAGGACGTGCTGGATGTACGCGAACCGAGTACGTACAACGAGGGTGAAGAGAGAACCTCCCCCTGAAGTGAGCCTGTCACTGGCAGGCAGGCAAGCGAGTCGATATCTTTATATAGTCGCATCAACGACGATATTATTTTCTACGGCTTGTGGATGCAATTACGTTTCGAAACCGTTACAACCTTACAATAAACGTGTATAATAAAACACGTACGAGTCGGCAAGTTTCGTATCACGGTATCTCGAACGGTAGGACGGTAGGTAGTGTCAACTATCCAGAGGGAGTTATATTTTTTTCATCGGTGACACCTTATAAATTCATCCAACTTTTGTCGAATAATTCACGCGCGTATATATCTACATATAATCGAACGAGTACCAATTATTTCAAAAGAACAAATTCTATAGGGTACACCGCGGTCGCGTCGATTTATCTCCTAGATATCGGCAGTTTTACTTAACCTTGACCCAGAAATCCGACGACGGCACGACGACAAGTCTCACAATCAGGATGAATTCGATAACGTATAACCTATTATCGGCGCAAAGAGCCCCATGGGGCAGTCGATGCCGGCTGTACCCCCCGTAGGATTCGTAACCACCCTACCGACGTCTGGGCACAGTGATTGACACTTTATATCTAACATCGGCATGCTGTACGGGTGTGAACCACCAGTCGGGATGGACCACCGCCTCTACCTAACTCAATCACTGCCTATAATGCTGCAATTTCTCTGTAGTAATCGCGTTACGCCCTACCAGTGTTGCCATCCACTTTTCCACGACGATTCACTGTGTGTGTGTGTGTGTGTGTGTAAAGAAATTGAAACGTCGACAAACTCACCGCGAACGAAAGAACCACATACTTTTCCTCTCGCTTTTCACCTTTCGACTTTCCTTTTTTTTCTTTTATTACGTACAAATAGATTCGATCGCGGAAATATTTTGCTACAAATATACCAACAACTTGACTTGTATTCGAGTTTGTATATAATCCATGCGTAATTAAAGTATATTTACGAATTATTAATATCACGAATGTACACTCTCTTCTACGGGAGGCTATCGAGATTTGAATTATCGAGACTTGACTCGTCTACTTCGCCTCGAGCGTTATTACGACTTGAACTGGAACGCGCATTATCATCCACGAGGGCAAATAAATGCGATTCGTCAGGGCGGGATCGTCACTGGGAACAAAACGTGGTTACCGACGAGTGGCTACCCGTAGCGAATTCTAGTAGCCCATTAAACCAACCCCATGCACCATACATAGACATATATTTCTCTTTCATTCTTATATGTATCCTACTCGACGAATGGCTTGTTTTTCCTAATGATTCATCCCCTACTTTCTGCCATTGTTCCATCTTATTATATCTCTCGCGAGACAAATCATTTCACTCATCGCGAAATCATTACTCGGAAATAATTTCACGTGTCAAAGAATACGCGCTGTCGACACATTTCGTCGCTTGCCTCTTCTCTTCTTTCCTTTCTTTCCTTTGCTTTGCCTTTTGCTTGAGATTACCAACATGACCGACGGATATTTCGATAAACCAGCCAGCACCGTATCTCGACAAAAACGATGGTTATAACGTGTAGGGTGCTCGTTGTTTTACAACCCATTCATAAATTTATACACTCGATTCGAAAACTGTCATCGGTTAATCAAGGATCGGCATAACGACTCAAGATTGGAGAAATTCTCATTTTTATGTTGCAATTGTTGAATTGAACGTGTAAAAGGAGGGAAATTTGATTTCAGAAAACGAAATATACTCCGAGCAGGAATACAGACAGGAACCTTGGCTTCAAGATGGTGAGTAACATTTGCATTTATACAACGAATAAGTAAAGAATTGTCGATTTAAGAAATGTTTCACTTGTTCAAATTGTACAAATACCTACTATAATTCAATCTTTTATTTTACTACTAAAGTGACTATTCACTTTGGTATATATGTATATGAGCATACACGCAACGGCTCACTCGGGGAGGTTCGCCCATATGGGTCACCTACACAGCCAAACCGAAACGTCTGTGTCAGCTTCCGAGGCCGACACATATGCCTGACCTCTCCGGTAAACCGTTACCTGTACTCTCTAAGAGACCTAAGAAAAGATCAAGTTTATGATACGACCTGCCCTCTCGACTCGGAACAAATAAAGTCGAAACTTTTGCTTAATAAAATTAGTATTTTATCTTATCATTTATACCTCATTTCCAATAGCAATTGTTTGAAAAACGGGATTTACAATTGCCCGGATAGCTCAGTCGGTAGAGCATCAGACTTTTAATCTGAGGGTCCAGGGTTCGAGTCCCTGTTCGGGCGTATTTTTTTTTTTTTTTTTTTCTTTTACTATTCGTATTTTCAACGCATCTATCATATAGTAAGAACTAAGTAAGAAGATTGTCTATACTTGAATCGTCAATGTATTATCGTGATTTCTGTCGATTCGATCGAAAGCTGTAAAATATTAACCTTTCGTATTTTCCATATTTAGCTTTTCATGGAAATGAAAAAAAACGCGCCAACATGCGACAATCAATCGTAAAGCGCGCGTACGTAAATATTCTTTCTGGTGTAACATTGAAAAGAATCGTTGGTTACGTCGTAAAACCATTATCAATTTCTTCGTAAATCCTCTTCCGAGACGATTAATTACAGTAGTCGGTCTACTGTTCGGAACATTAATTTTAATTACTCTGACCAACTGTAATGTACTGCACGGAAGATGCATCGAACTAATGAGAATAACGAGGGAATATCCAAGGACGAGTCGGTGAAAAATTGAGTGGCTGTCAGGAGGGAGATCGTAATTATATGTATTCATAGCTGACGACTTACGACTACTTCCAACATATTTCTTGTTTATTTTTATACAGTTAATCCGCGTTTATTCGTTAAATTGATTCATCGATCCTCCATCCTCGCGCGTTGCAGTCCGTTTTGTCGTAATTGTAAGGAGATTATAAAAATTGAAAAAAGAAGAAAAAAAATTGGCACTTGTAATGTAGGTGGTAGGAAACTAGTGTTTATCGGGAACGATACGATGGATACGAAAGAATATAACAGTCTTTCTGCAGCTTTCCTTCGTTTATTAATCGCTCGATAGAATTTGCTTGAATTTCTATTCTCTCCACGAATGTATTTTGCGAAAACATTTAGTATACTATGTATTTACCGGTAATGTTTGCTTGCTAAGATACTTCCAAAGATAAGATTCCATTTGGTCGGAATTGCATTACAGGTAGCGGTTGCGAGACGGAGGACAGCGAGCAATACGTGCCGGAGTTTCATCGAATGTCAAGTTAGTCGACAGATTTCGATACTTTTACGTACAAAGATTTTTCTCGGCCCAAGATTTTTCTTTTTTTTTTTTGTCTTCGACCTTTCGATTACTCGAATACCTTGCAACGTCTCGAGATTCCTAATTGCCACGTTCCGATAACATCAAGTAGAGGCGTATGTAGTTCGAAGGAAGTCAATCTCCATAGGAACGGAAGCTGCGCGGAAATGTAACGTGCAAGCAATTTAATCTCAACTGGAAAGAACTTGGATACAATCTGCGCGTACAGGAAGCTACGGATTTGCACTTGATGCGACGCGACGCGGTTCTTGCGTCCCGTGATCGAGTACATGCTTGGTTCGCGCGTCAACATCTTTTCGACGAGTATTCTTAACGAGTACTTGGAGCTTTGAAAAAATGTTATTTAACTAGAAAAAGGAATCTACTTAAAATACGTCGATTTTTCTAATTCAACAAAGTAGAAAGCCCCGTAAAAGCAAGAGAGGAAAAACGATGTTTACCTTTGGAAACACGTTTTCATTTAATAGAAAAACATTGGAAATTGATCTTTTTGCTTCGCTCGTCCGACAGTGAAATTTCGTTTCGACTGGCGAGAGCAATATCGAGACTTTATTAAAAAAGGCAATAAACTGCCCGGGGCTGGTGTTTTTAAAGCGGCAATATCGCGTTACACGAGGAAGCACTTTATATTAAGTCCGAAGGCTTTTTTTCATCCCCTTCCTTGAATCTCGGCTGATTACCCGAGTCTCTCGACTCCAACCACCAGCTCAGTTTATCGAACAACGGCTCGATATCGCGGCACAAGCAATCGCTCGGTTCCCGCGAAATTTTGCTAATCCGTCCAGCAGCACTGTGTGTATGGCGAAACCGGCAAATATTTCGATACGCTGGGAATAGATGGATGAATGTGGGGGCGGGGGGCAAACGGCCAGAGGGTACGCCGGATAATGTCTATATGCTCACTTACACACGCATCTTCCTCTCGACGTACATGTGCTGGTTCGATAAAGAAATTTCTTGTTAGTAATAATGCGATCTATACGGAACCTGTCCTGTAATACGTGATACAACCGAAAAGATTGGCTTTCTTACATAGAAATACATCGATCGAAAATCTAACAAAAATTGCTTCGGGATAAATTTCGTTCTCTTCCAAGTTGAATTACGATTGTAATGGAAAGGATGGCGTTTCCGATATTCGCATTCTAATCAAGTGTTGATCGTGGATGAGACGGAACCTTTGGCGGATGGACCAAAGAAACGATTACCAAATTCGCATACATGTATTATAATTATAAATCATGGCTTGTAATTGACTGCATCGTAACGAGCGAGCTTAAATTGTGCAGTGGTGCAGTGCAGTGGTGCGGTGCGGTATTTCTCGTTTTCGCGCGTATTGCTCGCGCAAATATTCAAAGCGTACCCGGTCCGAGGTAAACAATGCAACTGCAGCCAAGATTTACCGATGAACGTTTATTCGGGGTATTGTTCGCCGAGTATCGTTACGTTCTACACACCACGGTGTAACGGCACGAAAATAACTGACGAGAGGATCGTAAGAAGCTAACTTTGTTTTCTTTATCTCGTGTTTCATTCGAAACCGACAGAAGATTGCAACATTGTCGATTAACCTTTAACTGTTGGTCGCAGGGACACGATAAATCGCCGCGTATCGCGAACGGAATTGTTATCGTACGAGAGCGCTTCGTTGTTACAAGTTACAAGCAATCGAGAGGACATAGTCCCGAGATGAAGAAAGAAAATCGTGTTGGGATTGAAAATCCGTATGTTTTCGAGCAACCTAGTCGCGAGTCGTTGACTGTTGGCGGTTCTCCCGTGGCAGACAGGCTTCCGATGTTTGCAAATACAATGATTGCCCGGAGCATCTGACTTATGCTTCCCACGGCCAAAGTTTGTTTGATTTATCGGGGGTGCACCCTCGGCTGCGCAAAGTCGTCGACGGCCCCATTAGAACCGAATCCACCCCTCGCGCGAACCATTGCAGCGATGCGCTGTGTTGCTTCCGCTACGACACGCGTCCTTACGATGTCGCGGCACCCCGCTGCGCTTTGCTGCGCTTCGTTTCGCCGCGGTCGCATCGCATCGCACCGCACCGCACCGCACCAATCTTCATTCGGAAGAAACGATCCTCGCTCGATCGATTCGCTCGATCAA
Organism: Hylaeus volcanicus; assembly: GCF_026283585.1. NCBI lineage: Eukaryota > Metazoa > Arthropoda > Insecta > Hymenoptera > Colletidae > Hylaeus > Hylaeus volcanicus. The sequence continues at coordinate 30,691,946 of NC_071979.1, read as the reverse complement.
ATATTGTTTATATGCTCCAAGTATGTCCGCGCAAAGAACCTTTCCTCAAAAACATCCTACTAACGATAAATATCATAACGAACGAAACGATCCAAGTATGTATAGTATTGTATATCGATCTATTTTCTCAGATGTCAGCGTAAAGCAGGAATCTGCGAATTGTAGGAGAATCAACGATTCCAATTACACGCAATATCAAGCATCGATTAATCATTCGCACGGCCAAGGCAGTATCTTCCTCGATCTCGATCCAGACAACCGTCCAAACTGCTTTGGGTAAGCGAAACAAAACTTGGAGAACTAATATTGATCCAATTGCGAATCAAAGTATTATTCTTGTCTTTGATGCACGGTACATTTTGCAATGTGCCGCGCGGATGAAATCAAATCGGATAGGATAAAAGAATCTGAAATGAAAATATTTGGTCGTCGAGCGGAAAACCAATAAAGATCGTTTACTACTATGTTGCACAGAAATGGAAAACTGAATTCGCGGACAAGCGATGTCGCGAAACGCATCGCGGTAAAGGAGGAACCGACGGACAGAGGATACGGGGAACCGATACCCGTAACGAACATAGCCACGTCGGCTTCGATGGCCCAGGAAAACCGAAGCAGTAAGAGATACTAATGATTTTTCAGCATTAATTAACACGGTAACGTATAGCGAATCCGATATAGTCCAATCTACTACGACTAATCAACGTTTCCCCTCTTCTTACACGTATCATACAACGTGACCGTGACAAATTTCTCGACAATGGATTCACGTGGCCTGCCGCTCTCCTATAGATCCCATAAATAACCGAAGCGCAGGGGTAGTAGTTTAGCTTCCATCCATTAATCGAACTCTAGCTCGAGCTCTTCTTCCGGACTCTGTTCTTGGACTGTACCGTACTTTAATAACGTCATCCGAGTCCATTGTATTTACCCTGTTGTCTTCTCGATTGTCGTTTGCCAAGCGTAAACGCTATAGAAAAATCTATACTTGTTATAATTCGTTGAATAGATTTTTGCCGAGATGGAACTTTGGCCAGGGTAGAGAGTACCGAGTAAGAGAATTCTCGAGAATGTTTCAGCGGGGAATCTATCAGCTCGTATAACGTTTGTCGGTGATGCAGTGGATTGGCTCACGCGTGACTAAGTACGCGTAAGTGAATAATTGAAGAATGCTTTCAACTCGAAAGCTGCGGAGTGCGCCTCGTAGGATTCTGCAAAAGCTACTAAACGATGGAAAGAGCATAGAATTCTCTCCCTGGGGAGACTGCGAATCAACGGGCTTTCTCTCGAACGAAGAAATCCGGTGAAAAATGAACGTTGCGAGACACGAGACGTTGCTGATCCACAGACATCGTCGGCATCGCATCGATTTGAAAGGATCGTATTATATGTATAATAAGATATATCGGAATCTCGAACAATCAGCGAAAGCTACCGCGCGGCGTGTTAAACTCTCCTAGCTAGACTATCGGACCATTACTTAATAGACTTGGACGCGAAGGCAAACATCGTACGATCCGACCGTAAAAGGCTGGAGCTGACGCAACAAGGGTCTGCAAGCTCATGGTTGGTAATCGGGCCGATTAGTCTTCCCTTTATTCACGCACGTACACCAAACGAATCCTTTAGGAACTCGGTTGCTGTATTCGCTGCCTGGCCGACATCGACACCACCGGCACCGTGCCGCTGTGTAACGGCGTATACCTACATATTTACTTTGCTAGTCACTCGGGAATTATGCTTCTACTTCTCTTCGCGTAATTCCTCTCTACCATTAAGCCGTTTCAATTATTTACACACAGTTTAGGTTAATAATAGGATTATACCTATCGTTGTTACCTCCCGATACGATGCGATACGACGCGATACGATGCGATGCGATGCGATGCGATGCGATGCGATGCGATGCATTCGACATATGGCCTCGAAAACGCATGAAACGCTTCTCCCTCTCTTCTGGCAAAACTCTATTCTTTATTCTATTCTCTTCTGCACCTTTAATGTTGACGATAGTCGTAAAATCTCAAAGAAAATAGAGGTCGATTTTTAACGGAATATAAGAATAGCAGACGAGTGAATTTTCGTAGAGTAACCGAGACACGTGAAATCCGGTAGACGATCGACCGCGACAACCATATATGCCGACAACTACATACGTTCTCCCATTAGTTGGCTAAATCGACGAGCCGATATCGTCGAACGATATATATCGAGTGGAATAGTAATAACCAGTTAATGGGTAGAGATTGGTAGCCGCTACCCACTAATTAATTCGAACACGAGGATCGCCAGGATTACGGACGGTCAAGTTCGATTCATCGGCTGGCTATGGTGTTGGTCGTGTTTGCATGGAAATCCCAACGTGCTGTGAATCTAGCCAATAAAAGCAATATCACGTTCGAAATTACAACAGACGATTCTACGATCAGACTAAACTTACGTCTAAACTTACGAGCAAGCTTATCTTTTCGAATTTGAAAAAGCACACTTTTGAAACATTTGTTAGAAAGAACAGCGTCTACTTGATTCGTTAGCCGAAACATGAAATTGTTGTGCTTTTACGTATCATGGATAGTTTACGTTCGTTTTCCGGTATTTGCACACGATTTCGAGAAGCGATGGAGTATTATCGAGATTATATTTATTCTATATAAGAATCATGATTAATAACACGCTATGGCTTACAATTAGTTGGAATAATTCGTTTCGGTGCAGACGGTTCTACGTAAATTCCCAGAAACGGAACTGAAGAAGAGCCGTTCGGCGCGTGAGGTGGGTGGAAAATGGACCTTACATTATTAAGTAACCTCTACTCCGGAATTCGGGGATCAGGCAGAGAGATAGAGGGGATCCGGGAGCAGAAGAGAGACGAGGAGAGAGGGTGAAGAAAGAACGAAGCTTCTCGTCTGAGAGTGGACGAGTGGAGGCCGTCCTCTTTTCCGTGCAACCCTTCTGCGCACCGCCCCTGACCAGTCCCGGCTTCAACCCTTTTCCTGCTCGGTACGTCGCCACCGGTTTCATCAGCTCGCGATTAATTTTAATCTAAAACTACCCGCAAAGCCTCTGGCCCCGGTTGCGCGTCGAGGTCGACCCCTTTCACCCCTCTTCGGAGAGACTCTGAGTGCCACATTGGCCCGCAGCTTTTAACCCTCTCCGACTCCTCCTAGTCCCTGCCTGTCTCGTCTACACAAAATCGGGATCCGACCGCGACGCCGACCAGTTTACCAGCCAGGAAACTAAAGCTAACTCGCCGACACGATTAACCTCGTATAAGTAACCCTTCCTGTTGATTTTCTTTGATCGCTAAAATTCCTGCTGGTTAACCACCATGGAATTTCATCATTTTACCGTTGTTGGTGCCGTTTGAGAAAAAGGACGAGTTCTATGTGATGTTTACGCGAACGACCGTGTAAATTGGCCCGCTTTGGAAATTCGATGCGGAAATAAAAGAAATTCGTAAGTGGATACGTGGAAAAGATTCGTGATACATATGTTAATTCGGAGAAATGCTAGGAAATTGAAATTTGAATACGAACGAATTTCTGTCGTGTCGCCGCGTTCCTTCGGATGAAACAATTTTCATTGTCCTGTAGAAAACGGGCTGGACGTATCACGGTTAACAGCGTCGTGTTCCGGCTCGATATCGGAAGAGGAGGGTTCTCAATTTTTCAATATTCCCCGTACACGACTTGGAATGTAACCGGATTACGGGTCGAGAATAGCTTTTTCGGCTCGAGGGACCACGGCAACGGCATCGGTGGGATGTTGGCGGTGTTGGTGCACCCCGAGAGGAGAGCACTCTCGATTAATATACATATCGCGCGAGCTCCGCGCGGTATTTCAGGCGGTGCCGCCATCCGCGAGCTTCGCCAAGCCGGCAACCCCGTGGGCTTTGAATATCAACCAATTTCCTGCCGATATTTGTGTGACGAGCACTTCACCGACAACCGTGCGTGAGTGCAATCGCTAATACGTTGCAGGCATTTCGTCCTTTTTCACGGTTCGCGTTGGATGTTGGATCTCGCCCTACTCCCATCCCCATTCCCACGCCCACCTCCACCGTCTTGCTCGTCGATCTTATCCTTGTCTCTTTGATGCTTGCCGGTCCAACAGCTGCATCGCGTACGCGTCAATTTATCTCACCTAATAACAATGAACTGATACGTACACGTTACGATGACTAATCCATGCAGATGTAAAGCAGTTGTAATTTTCCACAGGCAATAACTTGGTATATCAGCAGCAACAACAGCAATACGGAAACGGAACGAGAAACGCCAGAGGTTCCCCGTCGCCTAACCGACCAGCTAGCACGTCTTCCGCTGCATCTCAATGGCACTCGACCGTGTCGGCGTCGAGCGGCGACGCTTTCTTTCCGCGACAGGAAAACTGGAGCTCGGACGTCTACGGGAAAAGAAGCGTGACACCTACGTGGACCGAGCTAGGGGTTCAATTAGATCCGAGAACGTCCACGTGGGAGAAACAAGGAAACTGTTACCAGAAGAAGGGATCTCCGACCTCTTGGAACGTAGATTATGCCAGCAAGAGGCCATCTTCGACGACAGGAGTGTCACCCTGGAGCGAAATGACCGTTGGTTATCAACAGCAACGTCGCGGTTCTCTTCAGCTCTGGCAGTTCTTGGTAACCTTGCTAGACGATCCCGCAAATGCACCTTGTATCGCATGGACCGGTCGTGGAATGGAGTTTAAACTGATCGAACCCGAAGAGGTGAAAAAAGCAGTGTATAGAATTGTGTCGTGTCGTGTCGTGTCGTATCGTATCGTATTGTCTCTTTTCATATCGTATCGTATCGCATCGTATCGTATCGTATCGTATCGTATCAAGTGCACGTCGAAAATCGTACAATTATGTAATTGGACAGGTCTCGGTATCGCGAACAGTAAAACTCACTCTCCCTTTGTTTCTTCCACAGGTGGCACGTAGATGGGGCGTTCAAAAAAATCGACCGGCGATGAATTACGACAAACTGAGTAGGTCGCTGAGGTATTACTACGAGAAAGGAATAATGCAAAAGGTAGCAGGCGAAAGATACGTCTACAAATTCGTCTGCGATCCGGAAGCGTTATTTAATATGGCGTACGGCACTGGAGGATCGTCCAGTCTTCCTGGCCAAGTACGGAACGGCGTTCGAAGTCAGTCCATGTCCGGCAAGATATCGTCCACGAATGATGTCTCCGAATTGAGAGAACATCCTACTGCTGGATACGGGGACGCAGTTCTCGCTATGTACTCGAATAGTGCGGCAGGTCAGCCTTCGTATACCTACTAACTTATTATCGATAGCGAATCGGTATCCAAGGAATAACGCTTGTTCAATGACAGTGGTAACGCAAACCGATGTAAATGAAAATTGTGTCACAAAAGATATTGACCGTGTAAACAAAAAATTGCTTCGTTAATAATAACGTTTGCTTTTTCGATCGCGACAATTTCTCCGTCGGAGAACGATTGACAACGAACTGACAGACATTTTTCGACCGTGTTCAACGCTGAACACTTAGAAAAAAATTGCAATTATTCCGAATCGGTCCTCTTTCCTAAATAATACTAATGGTTAATGATTAATGATTAATGATTAATGATTAATGATTACAACAAAATTGAACTCGTCACGTTTTGTACGCGACAGTGTACGGATCGCCCAGCTTACACCATCTGCACCAGTACCTCGGTGGTAACGACGGTTTCAAGACACCGCCAAACAGATATCATCCTCATTACTCGCACGAGTACAATGCCAACCATCATCATCCGCCATCGAGCTACGCAGAGACCTTTCTGAACTACAGCCGTTTGTCGTCTCACGATGCGTCAACCGAGTCTAGAAGTCAAGAATTACCGAGGCTCCTGTACGGTCAGGAAACGGACAGTACCAGCAGGGAGCGAGACGCGTCATCGATTTTGTACGACGGCGGTGCCGCTGCTGCCGCCGCCGCCGCCGCCGCCGTCGCCGTACAGAGAACACAATTACCGGCTGTTCCGACATTCTCGCAGCCAACCTTGCTCGACGCTACCACAACCACCACCGCTACCTCGAAAATTGAGCAAACTTCGTACGCTTGCCTCGGTGTAGGGAGCTGCGTCTGCTGAATTTCACGTAGCATTATCGAAAACTGACGAGTCAGAGATTGATTCTCCAAATGTTCTCTACGCGCTTCGAACAAAATCAATTGGACGCGAAAAGCCACATTTTCGGCTATAAATGAAGATTTTAGTCGAAAGTTTAGTCGAAAAACAAAGAGAAATTACCACGAAACGGTATGGTAGGGTAAATGGAAACGCACAAAGAGAGTAAGGATTGTCGTTTAACAGACTCGAACAACCACGTGATTTTCTTGTTTGATCCGCCTACGGTGGTAAATCGTCTCGAATACGGGTGAAAATTGAAAAAGGATGTCGAGAGTATTGCTTCTTACAAATAAACGTACATATATCGACCGTATACGTGTTTGTCGATGGCCGCACGACATCATAAATTAGGCGGAAATTCGTTAGCGATCGTAGAAATAAATGGTAGACAATTGGATCTTCTGTATGTAGACTACTTGGAATCATTTGGTCGGCCATTCGCGTGACAATCGGCAAACGTGAAATGTAAATGGTCGTATTTCGATTGTGCATACGTGTTCGTATGAACCTGTAAATAGATATCTTGTAGTCGTGGAGATCCGGCTGTGCTCGTGGTCGTTGTTACGAGCTCGAGTAGTACTAAGTCATTGGATGCACTGTAATTTCTGTAAATAACAAATAAATCTCTATCGGAATATTAGATTTCAATTCGTTCGAGGATTCGTTCGAGCTTTTTCGTTTATCGGTCCTACCAAACTTATCTTCGTCTTATGTAGGTATCGATGATAGAAAGATGACAACGCGTGCAACGTTTATCAACGAAAGCAACGAGTGAAAACTGGTATGTCGGTTTCTCCTTCTCGCTCGAACGTGTTCCAACTAGTCGGTGACGTAAGCTCTGACTATTCGACTGAGGTCGACTCTGTCTATGTATTTCTGGCTATGACACGTACCACGTTCTTTATATCGATCCCTCTCTTTCTGTTCGATTTGAAAATCAACGGTTATCCTTGTTCCACCCGCGTAGATGTCTCGTTTGTGAACATCGGTGATTCGAGGCGGATTCCGGTGACTTTGCCACTGTTAATCGAACGGTTGGAAGAAACGAAGCCGTTTTTCGATTCAACCCAAAGCTTGATACGGCGTAATTAATAGCCGGATGATCGGTGATATCAAACTTAACCTGATATTACATTGCGTCAAAGAGTGTACCAGTTACAGGTGAGTATTTATCGAGGCTTTTCGATATTGTACGAACCGTTCTCGAACCTGTTTAGCTTTCGACCATATTTCGACGACACGGTTTCGTATCCTATGGTAACTCTGTATGCTGTTTCGATCTTATTTTTTTACTGGATTGTTTTTACGCTGAAATTCCTATATATCGCATATGTGTGTCATTCTTTCAGTTATGTCGACAAGTAAATCGACGGAATTGACGCCGACGCCGACGCCGACGCCGACGCCGACGCCGACGACGACGACGACGCCGACGACGACGACGACGGAGACAACGATGGGTTTCAAGGACAAACAAAAGGCCTTGGAAACGTTAAAAGCTCTGGACGGCCGGGACATTAGCTATCAATACCACGTAATCGTGAGTTTCGTGAGTCGCACCAAGAGAACGCTACAAATCACAAAAGACGAGGAGAAGCTTGCCAATCTGCGGGAGGCTTTAAAAGTGTTCGAGGATTGGCTGACCGATTACAAGGAGAAGAATCGCGGCAAGGAGAACCTCGCTTACTTGCCGATCGAGACTGTGAATGCCTTTAGGATTCTTGCTCGCAAATACGATGTCTTGGACGAAGAATTCTTCGAGTAATTAACAACTATCTCTATCGGTTTCGTCGACTCTCCGAATATTCTCGATATAGCTGATGGTCCTCGATCGTATGTTTTTCAGAGTCTACAAGAAGGAAAAGGGAGACTACAAAAGTTTACGGCTCGTAAAGTTCTCAAACAGGAAAATCACCTGGGATATCGAAAGGAATCGAAGATTGAAAGAGATCATCGATAAGATAAAAGAAACGCACGCACAGTGGTACGAGACGGATGTTGGGGATTTCCGGGGATTGCCGACCAAGGAACACGTACGGTGCGTTATGTTGGGATACAGTCCGGATCCGTCTAAGCTGAAAAAGTTGATTTCTCGAGTGAAAGAAAAGTTCGGTTCCGAAGCGTGCGAGAAGACAGTGGCCGATGCCGATGAGAAGGAGCCCGACGAGAACAAGCCAGCGAAGAGGAGCCGCGAAAGTTGGACGAGTAGTACGAGTAGCGAGTCCGAAGACGGAGAACCGGATAAGAAAGTGGCGAAGCGATCGGTCCGACGAGAATCGTCGGAAGCTAACGGAGAGAAGAATCCAAGAGAAGAATCAATGGTTTGATAAAAGCGTTTTATTAAACGGTTTGCCCACCGAACGGCACACTCGATCCATAATGTGGGCTTTTATTGTTAATCACGATATCGGAAAACTGAATCAACTGCTACCTACGTTCGCGGACAAGTTGAAATGTTAGAAAAAGTTATTCGACTCGATCGATGCTTGTACGGGTAATGAAAGTTCGGTACTATGTACAAAGGAATATTGATTAAATATCGATTTAAAAGAACGTTATCGATCATGATCATGATAACGAAAACGAAAACGAAAACGAAAACGAAAACGAAAACGAATCTCTAATAAAGATAAGCTACACACGTATACTTAGAGTTTATAGTCTTGCTCCAAAACGAAAACTCTCATCTTTTTACGATAGAATTGGTCGCGATAGAGCCGACATCTGGTAGACGGATTCGAATGTTTCGCCGGCGGCTGATTGCGAGCCGTGAGCCTTCGTGCTTCGGAGTTCCGAGCTGCTCCGACTCCGAGCCAGCCGGCATACTCGCCATTTTTGTTGTTTTCGCGTCGTAGTCGTACCGTAGAATTTCAAGATGGCGCGAGCTGTCAAAGTTTTTCGACCGCGGAACGCTCAATCGATAGTTTTGATTGCCGCTGTGCGACTCGCGAGAGTGGGCGAGCCTTGGGTCTGGTTTTGAGGTTAGGGTTAGTGACTCGGTGACACTGGAAACTGCGGTTACGAGTTCTTTCCGTGTGCGTGCGAGCGAACGCGGTGCCAGAACAGAACCGTCTCACGTTTTCGAGACGTTCTATGGAACAGGACGTATACAAGCACAAGCCCGAGCCCATGCCAATGCTACTTCGAATACCGATACCGGGCCAGACGAGCTGTGCAAGATCGTATCGTGAAAGCGTTCGTAAACTGACGATACGAAACATACATACGTTCGAGAGGGAATGGCACGCGTTCCCGCAACCGATCTGCTTATTTTCTGTGCACAAATAAAATCCTCGGAAACAAGGAAATCTACGTACCGCTTTAGGCCAGCTAAAAATAGCAGTTTCGTCCATCGCGGTTCGTAGGCCTCTATGTTCCTCGATCAACGCTATCGTGGTGCCAGTTCCAGTATGTATTTCTCGACATTGTTTAAAAACGGATCACGATGTAACACGTGACATAACGATCCACCTCGTTTGTTCGCACGGTTTACTTGTTTCTTGCCGATAGAAGAAATCGAAAGCTAAAATGCAAGTAACGACATAGAAAGGGACATGGTTTGAAAAACCAAGTAAGTTTGTAAAGGGTAGAAGGAAAAGATGGACACGAAACAGCGAGCTAGTGCGCCAAAAGTTTGCGTCGCAATGGATAAACAAGTGAAGTGAAGTGAAGTGAAGCGAAGCGAAGTGAAGCGAAGTGAAGTAAAGTGAAAATGTCACAAATCGCGGATGCCGAGAGTGAAGCAGGCTCCATCTGCGACGAGGAACGCGTGAGGAAGTTGTTCCAAGCATGCGACGGCGACGGAGATGGTTTTATCGACAGGTGAATAGTCCGATCGGAGCTGATCGTTAGTTCCTTTACATGTTTATGTCAGATTAACCGTTGATTACTTGAAACAATGTTTCTCTATCGAATAATTGCGTGACTAAAACGAAATGTTTTCTTTACGCATAGGTAGCTGTTAGTAGCGATTAAAAAGCTGTGTATGTATCGATCTACCTACTTACTTATATACGAATTCAACTGTCACACTTCGGAACTGTAGCATACTTGTTGCAACCATAGAACGATATTTAAAATTTAATACGATTAATTGTCGATTAACTCGTCACCACGCGAATCTGATCAAAATTGCCTTTTAATTTATATAATATTCGTATACGTATACGTATACGACGAGTATGTATGGAAAACAGCATACAACGCGCTTACCGTGGTTTCTTCGTTAAACGCATAACCGTGTTCGTTGCTCTCTGTTTCACGTCTTTCGTTCCGTTTCGTTAATTGTTCGGTGCCAAACCATTGCTCCCGCTGCGACTTGTAATACCTATTCGGATCGTTTCTCGCGAAAATTAACCAACCGATGCGCGACGCCGGAAAATCGAGGCTGTTACCGGGGTATTTGTATTCTTCCCTGCACGAAGCAACCAAGCTTCGTTTTTAGCACCAAACGGTTACCGATGCGAACTTTGAATCTTCCTTTCAGATCTTTCACTTCATTCCGGGATGAATTTCCGCGCGCAGATATACATGTATGTAGAGTATAAGAGCGAACGATATATCATTCGCTAATACAGTCTGTTAACTTTTATGTTGTATCTTGACTGGCTAGTATCATTGCTGGCTCGAAAACGATTAAACGATTAAACGATTAAACGATTAAACGATTATACGATTAAAATCCTCACCAAGATAATAGGTATTATATTATCACAAAAGACCTAACGACGATAAAGGATTACTCTAATTCGAAGGACTCCGTCGAAATTTCGTCGGTGAAACAGCATGAAAATGAAAAAGGGAAAAGGGAAAAGGAGAAAGCAAAAGAAGAAAGGGAAAGGGAAAGAGAAAGAGCGAAGCGTTTTCACGTTTCTTTGTGTGTAAAACTTGCCATTCGAAGCTACCCTTGGAAACGAGATCGCTCTCCGTGCTTCTCACCGTTAGACTTGTACCTACTATTTATGTACTTTTAAATACTCTACCGAAACGTTCCTACCCTTGTTTTAGCTTGCGCGATTACCGCACTCCGTTTTCCTCAGTTATATGTTAGAAACCGATGGTGCGAAAATCTAGCGATGCGAATGTCAGACAAAAGTCATGGCACTTTGGTTGCTATAATTCAAAGATACCTTCGACCTCTGGCACTCGATTAACCACGCGATACGCACGCAAATTCCAGCGGCCAAATACCATGCCGACTACGACTGTGTTTGTTCGTTTGTTTGTTCGCTGCCTCATCCGCAACCAGAACGTACCTGACCTACCTAAACGTACGGTTGCACGCTACCGAAACGCGTGAAAACGCATCGACCAGTGCGTTCCGTAGAAATGTTGCAAATCGCAGTGGGCCTTAATCGAGGTCACGTCACCCATTTCCTATGTACGATACTCGAAAAGTAACTATCGACTCGTTGATGATTACTCGGGGATATTGAAAGGCCGCGAAAGAGAATAGATGACGACAAAGGATAGATATGGGGTTGGCGGTAGTTACAGTTACGGTTACGGCTACGCTATGGATGCGTGTGTGTGGCGCGCGTTCGGGTGCGGGAGAACGCTCGGTGTTTTTCTCAGTGAAAACGCGGCATTAGGTAATGTTTCGTTTCTCTCGGTTCTTTCCCTCTTTCACGTAACGAAAACTTGGCCATCTCTCGGCTCTCCCTAACCCTTTTCTCTCTGTTGTCTCTGTTGTTTTCTTTTTAACGACGGACCTAACTGGCGCGGCGCGGCGCGGCACGGCGCGGTGCGGCATATCCAGCCAGGGAACATCGAAGCATCCGAAAAGGGAGGATTATCCGAAGGAGAAGCAGCCCTTTTATTCGCGGTGTGCCCGATTGAAGGGTGTGTGTGCGAACAAAATAGACCGGAACGCGCTTAACATGAAATACCCATGTCGCTTTTCATCGACCGAGCAAGCAACCCTTTTTCACCGCGTATTTGTTCGCTTTTTCGCCGCTTACAACCCACTCTTTCTATTCGTTTTCTTTCTTCTGTAGTGGTGCAACCTTCGACCCGAAAACTATCTCGTGGAACAAGTGTACGGATGGGTATCGTCCATGTTTCGGGGCTAAAGTGGTATTTGTTGCGATGAAAAATCGCCAACTGCGAACATTAGGAAAATTGCAACTAAGCTTATTCGAACAATAACGTGCGTGAGATCCGATCGACGCAACGCGGACGTTATCCTTGTTCGCGTACTGGCGTTCGCCTTCTCTAAACTATTCTCGAACGAGTTTCCGACTTTTTGTTTCTTCTTCGTCGCAAAGCATGTCCGTAAAATCGATGCTCCAAAGTATTCTTCCGTTTGAAATTTTAGCCAAGATCTGCTGACGGTGTGCAGGGAACTCAATCTCGAGAATTCGGTGGAGGAGTTGATGAGGGAATTAGGGGCGGATGAGCACGGTCGCATTTCCTATCAAGAGTTCCTGAGACGACGGTTAGCTTTGCGACCAGAAATCGAAGCTCTTAGGTCCGGCAAGCACCGAACTAGTCCACATCATACGCACACACCAGAGTATTTGCCTACCAGCAGCGACAACAGTCTCGGTGAGTTATCGTTTGGCATTTCGTTCTATCGTTGTAAGCCATTTTTCAAGGGTACACGAAACGTGTTTCGGAAAGAAAGATTTTTACGTTTCGAATAAGCTGATTTTTCGTCTTGTTCAGGTACCGTATCGGGCCGTCATGAAAGTTGGGAATTCGATAGTGGAGCAAGAGATCTCTCTCCGGAGCCTCATACCCTTCAAAAGCTAGTGGAAGCTGCCGCAGGAGGAACCGGAAATATGCTGGATTTGGCGAATAAGGTAGACATCGGACAATCGAAACTGCCTACTTTTTTTTTCCGTGTACCAGACGTGAAAATATTTCCGATCGCTTGACCGTTATCGACCGGTACGGAGGTCACACGATGTACAAGAGCCTGCGATGCGATCCCCTGTCCGCCCCCCCCCCCCCCCCCGTGGTTCGTGGTTCGTGGTTCGTGGTTCGTGGTTCGTGGTTCGTGGTTCGTGGTTCGTGATTCGTCACCTAGGCGGTAATTGCCAATAAAAATGCGTCTCGTTTCATCCAACGAACTACCTCTATCAAGTTGACAGGAGATACATTGTAAGTTTGAATTGTTCCAATCAATAGATATTGAAATGTACGTAGAAAAATTGTCCACGATTACTTTTTAACCGACTTGGAAAAAGAAGGAGGTTATTTTCTTTTTCCTCAACTTTTCGTGGTCGGAAATATTACTTTCTCGAAAAACATTGGTATAATAATCACGTAAAAAGTTTTCAGTTTCGTCCTCTTGGTCGACGCCGACGGATCGAACGCTCGCGTGGCCAATGTTTTTCTATGGGAAAACACGATCGTTACCTTCTATCGCGACGGTTGCTCGCTTTTCTTCCCCCGGATATTTACTTCCCGCCTATCTTCCAGTCTCGAGAATTTCATCTGCGTTGGGGTCTACGAGCTTTGGAACGAATTGTTCGAGCTGCCACGACACTACGACGCAATAAACTGGGGGCGTCTACTACACGGTCGCAGTCTATTACTCGTACGCGTAACTACCTACGAATAAATTAATAAAAATTTAATTTCTTTGTTAACGCATCTTCCGGTCGCTTCCATGTATTCAACGGAACACGTTCAATTAATTTTTTTCAACAAATTATCGATAATTTTACAAGAATCGATCGGCTTAGTCGTTTCTATGGTAAGAGCCAGTAACGATCAGGTAAGCGTACGCTTTAACGTGTAGTCGTCCGAACGAGATGAATTTTATTTTACAACACGCGAGAGCTCTTTAGACCTTTGACTATTATTTAGTCCCTATTGTCAACTTGGATAGTCAAGGTTATAGACGTAGACATGGATATAAAATAGGCCAGCATTGACGAGTAACGCAAGTATACAAGGATATGTATTTGGCAATCGGTGTAAGAGAGACGAGAATATCTCTGAGTTTTCGATGCGATGCGTCCCAAGATCGGCTACTCTCGGCATCGCTCGGACTCTTTCGGCCACCGCTACGTGAAATGCGTAAAGGGTGTGGGAGAATCGGTGGCTCAGTCCGTCACCGAGCGAGCGTTTTGTCTGATGTACTAGTGATTGGTCACCGTCACGAGTCACACGAGTTGTGTCACGACTCACGCGTCATCGCTCCGAATAACCGATATCTCGTGCGCACACCACTAATAATCTATTACATGTACAATTTTTTCACGCGAGCCATAGTCGTGTTGTCCGATTTCAAAGGACAAAACGTCGAGGTCGCTATACTTGGACGGCACTGATCGAGTGTTTGTACTTTGCTTCCTGGCCAATTTTCCTTAGAGGTCCAAGTGTTACCAGTAACGATCGGTAATCGGATAGGGCAAACGATAATGCGTGGACACCGTATCTCAACCTCTTTATAAACTGTTTTATGAATGTCGCGTCGTCTTTAGATATGTCGACGGTAGGCTCGGTAACGCATACAAGATTGTTGTATGCTTTTTCGGTTCTTGTTCGTTTGTTTACATTTTAAAAATAAAACAACATTCCTACACCTAGATCGATTCGCTACTACTACGTTACTAATATTACCGATACGGAACGAGGTAAAGTTTCAAGGTCGCTCAAAGTACGAATACCGATAAATTTCCTCGATTGATTTTCGTACACGTTACGAATTGGAAAGTATCGCGACACGCAAACACATCGAATAACGAGTAACGATACATCGACCGAACGTTTCCTGGCTCCGGTTAACGACGTATCAACCGATAGTAACGCACAGGCACTCGTTGAGAATCCCCTATCGAAATAGATTTCTAGGACTCGATCTTTGGTAGCATGAAAATTCAACGATTATTAAACGACGACGACGACGACGACGACGACGACGACGACGACGACGATTCGACGCGCGATGCTTAAGATTGACAGAGGTTGGTCCGCATTTA
The DNA here is from genome assembly GCF_026283585.1 of Hylaeus volcanicus. Classification (NCBI taxonomy): domain Eukaryota; kingdom Metazoa; phylum Arthropoda; class Insecta; order Hymenoptera; family Colletidae; genus Hylaeus; species Hylaeus volcanicus. The sequence goes on along the minus strand of NC_071979.1, from coordinate 30,676,862 downwards.
CGTAAAATGCTGGAAAGACGATCAATCGCGCGACGAGAATCAATGTAAAAGCAATTAAAGCGATGCTAGCAACGTGAATTGCGCGGCAACGTACACAACCTAACGTTATTTCTCGTGCATTTCTTCCATCTCGGAGTTGTTCCATCTTTGTCGAGTCGTTGACGGTACGATAATCTGAAGCTAATCGTAAGACCATCCGTCTCATATCTACCGACCAGGAAGCGCTCGAGTCTATGCGACTCGTTTCGATGTTTCGACGCAAAAGTAGAAAACGAGCTGTAACGTTAAAAGAGGACGGGGAATCAACGATGCGAACAACGAGCTACTAGCCGCGAGATGAAATAATTATCGACTTTATCGCGAAATCTTTGTTCCACGCGTTGGCATAATTATCACAAAAATAACAACGAAACGGTGGAATCGGTTTTGAAACATTCGGAAAATTCTTCCATGACGGTTTTTATCGTATCGACCCCGCGTAAAGACTAATTGCAGCAGGTGGTAAGGACCTCGTTAAGTCTGCTCCGGAAACCTCTAGCCCTTTCTCGCGTTCATAATTACCGGTCGAGTAATTCATTTATTTAACCGCATATGCGTATGTGCTTGATCCGTCCGTTTGCGACGACGCCAACGCCGACGCGACGTTCTCTCCGAATCTTGATCTCGTCGGGAATTGATATACATGATAGTATACTCTGGCTAGAGCAACTAACCACCACCTTTCTAGATCGACAAGTTTGTGCCAACTGTGACCTCGTACGAATGCAATTACGGTAATCGGTCGTTCAACTTTTGGGTTGTTGGTAAATATGTTTACTACCGAAAGAGATTTATAATCACGCTCGGTTCTTCGATTCGAGAGTATCGCGCGCATGATTTTCATTTTAATTCGTTGAGGAAGGCCCTATAATAGAATCACAAGAGGCGTCGAAACGCATCGTTGAAAAGCTAACAAATAGCCGTGTAACCGTAGGGAGAACATCCAAGACCAACGTTGACCGGGCCACTAATGACAGGTTAACGAGCACCCGGAATGCCGCGCTCGTTAAACACGTTGAACGCGAAAAAAAAAACTTTAACGGGCAAATCTGACGCCATTAAAGCGTTCAGCCCTAGGTGTTGGAGCTTTTCCATGATTTTGACATCGACTAAATCACTGTTGCTTGTCGCCAGACGAAAACTCAACGAACTTGGCACGTACCAAACCGACAAAATTTTTGCCGTGCTGCCGTACAAATTCTAATTAGCAGCTACGATTTTCTCGTTTCACGCTTTAAATTCGATTCGAACAAGTTCGAACAAGTTTCGATAGTGCAAAACTCGTTGATAAATTTTTACCTTTCATACATTTTTCTATTCTTATTATTATTTTTCTTATTCGTTGGTGCAGTAACAAAACATTCGTTATACGTAAATAAGATGTATCGTCGATTCTCGTTCGGGACGTAACGAATCGATTCTGCTCGGTTCAACTATCGATCGCTACGATATCATGACGAGTCAAACAGATCCTACGGAGAGAAAGAATTAAGGAAAAGCACGAGAGGCAACGTGGCGGGCTTCACGGTAGCCGCAAACAATGGCTCCGCGGATCGGTTACACCGCCAGAGAGTGCAGCAGCAACAGCAACAGCAACATCGGTACTGTCAACGAGCGAACAAATTCTCAGTGCAAACGAATAGAGTCTCTAACTTTGGCAAAGAGATTTTGGAGACGGCGCGTCGAAACGACCCGATTTACGTACACTGTGCCACAACCGAGAACGAGGATGCCGAGAAAGAGGAGAAAGAAGAATCGAAAGGATTAACTAGGTCCCGATCGTGGCTCTGCTGCCCGGCTGATCGCGGCTCCGATACAACTGTTCCTATACAAGTTGAAATTAATCACAGAGACAAGCATCGTGAATCTGTAAGTCTGGGAGTTTATTCGACGCTACGTGTTTTCCGACAATTTCTACCTATCATTGCACGCACTTAAAATATACATTAGATGACAATTTAGAGTCTACTCTGTAAGCTCATACGAAATCGACTACTCTTTAAACTTTAATCCCGTAGAGATAGTACCGCCGGTGACGAGCGACCGACGCCGACGCCGACGCCGACGCCGACGCCTAACCAACCAGACGATCGATATCGCAGTCAAGTTTCCGAATAACCTTTAGTTCGTTCTCTGGTAATTTCGTTTTCCCTCTGTCGACACTTTCGACCAACCGAATAAATCAATTTAATTTCATGTTTTCCATCGAATTACCCAAAGTATCGCGCCACGAGATTTTCTGCTGCACAGAGGGTATCAATTTTTCGTATAGACCATCAAAAAAGATATCTCTTCCAAATGTCGTATATTTACGACGAATACGACAGTTAAAAGTTACGAGCGTCTAACGAAGTAAGCGTTCCCGATCGAGTTTAACCCCCGCACTGCCGCGTGGGTTGGCCCACTCTTATTATCGTTCTCTTTTCATTCGTTAAATTCTCATTTTACGTTTTTCTTTACGTTTGCTGCGATACTTTTCTTCGTGTAGCTGTGCGACACGAGCGCACATCTACAGCCCTTCAGGTAAATTCTGCGTTTCCATGTAGAAATGCTCGACGGCCTCTCCCCGATCAGCCTTGTCGTTAGCATTACACCGCTGCTTCGCTTAACCACAATTTCCGGTATCGCTTTACCACGCACGCAAGCAAAGTATCCAAAGGCCGTGGATGTCTCGCAAAGGAAATTTGGTCCGATTGTTCGTTCTTTTCGATCCTCGAGGCGCACTCACGAAAGAAAAAAGAAACGAGACGGAAAGCAACTCCAATCCCGTCCAACCTCTCTTTGGTAATCGTGTCGTGAGTAATTGCGAAGAATTTACAGTGCAAGCCTCGTTTCATCGACGCAACGAGGTATACACAAGTACATACCATTGTATGTAGTTACCTATGTTTATCGATTCGAATTTTTGGCAAACAACCTCGTTTACTCTATCAGGAGTACGACGCTATCGAAAGAAAACCGAAATTAGGAAAAAGCTAATCTTTATTAGCGATGTTACAGCTATTATTCGCGCATGGATCGTTAAAAATCACGTAAATCGATGAACGAAAACAACGTTTAGGTTCTCTTCGGGGCACACGTCGGTACCAAACTTGTTCCACAAGTACCAACGTTACAGCGTGGAGGAGCCATCGTGCAACGTCTATTATCCGGACAGGGGGGCGCGTCCTCGCAGCTTTTTCCTGGTAGATGAATGTAGTCATCCGACTCTGCCATAGACGTCGCGCAAACCACCGCCAAGATAACCATCAAGCTCAATAATCGTTTCATCTTTTAAGATTCTTCTCAAACGAACGTATCGAGTTCCCACCTAAAAATTGTTCCATTTCTTGTGTATGGAGTATACGCAGTAGTGTATATTCGATAAAACAACGTCGAATAAAGTACACGAATGGACGATTATCGAGGGAGTATGTGTAGACCGAAAGATCGTACTTGTTTTCGCGAATATGGGATGAGAAATTATTCTACGTATTTAATTTACCTGTTATATCGTGATGTAACGTTGACAAGATTTCCACGCGACCTTTTCGACACCGCGAAACCAGTAGCCGGATCTCGAATAAAACCGCGTAATTGCGAACGGTGATTCTTATACACGCGGATCTATTACGTGGCCAGAAATCATTAGCGTCGTAGTTGGTCGTAGTCGTCGCGTTTACTAACCGTACGTTACGGCCGGTTGCCTCCGCGAAGGACACTCGTGCACTCGTGATGCCGTCGTTGTAAACAGGAATGTTCGCGGCCGCGCCGACGGAATGTTTTCTTCTCTTTCTCGCGTTCGCGCTCGCGTTCGCGCTCGCGCTCGCGCTCGCGCTCGAAATGTCCCGAATACGTCGGAAATTAATCAAGACCGGCCGACGATAAGAAGGGGGTCCATCCCCGAGGCCGTCACCATTTACGGAAAATTAAGCTACATACTGTTTTTTTTAACACCAAAGTGTTTTATATAGATCGGGGGAGGGCACCTAATATTGGTAAAAAGTGTGACGAAAAAGCGTTACGCTATGAGTCACGTCTATTCTCTCGGACATCTTTCTCTTTCACTCTCTGTCCTTTTCTACGTTCGACGCTCGTTTCCTCAGACCTTTTTTTTCTCTTTCTCTGTCCTTTTCTACGTTCGACGCTCGACTCGAGCCAAATGTAAACACAGAATAGACGTTATACAAAATGTTGAAATTGACACGGTTCGACTCGTCGCATCGTTTCGAACGTTCTCGATAACGATGCCGTATCCGATGAAATTTCAATTAAGAAAGTGAATTTGTTTAGACTATCGCGAACATTTGTTTAGATATAGCCATTGGGTAATGGTTTTGGTTGCAGCTTCACGCGGCCGCGCTCTCGTCCCTGCGATCCGAGGTAGCTGAGCTAAACTCGAGACTGATAACGGCGACCAGGGCAAGGGAAGCTGTCGAAGCGGCTTTGGTTCGAGCCGAGGTCCAAGCAGCGAGAGCCGAACAGAGAGCAGACCAACAAGCAGCGAGACACGAGGAAAGGCTTACAGAGTTGCACTCTGTGATCGCCGAGCTCGGCAGGCAGCTCGAAAGGCATCGAGCTACCGTTATCGCCGAGGAGGATGAGTCCGGTAATGGAGAACCACCGATTCTTTAAATTTATTACGCGGCTCGAAAAGTTGCTCGGCTATAGACTCCCACGTGATATTTATCGCTGTTACCTTTTCACAAACATACATTCGTACCGTAATTAAATTACGGTATATTGTAATTTTCAATGCACATTCGACTCGATCGATGAAATACAATAACTCGCGAGCGAATCGCAGCCTCGGTTCAACATCGAATCATTGTGTCTTCCTTGTTGCCATGTCTTACGATTCGTAGAAATAGAGACGAGCAGAGATGCGGAGGGCTCGATCACGAATCCGGTCGAAGAGAGCGAAGCTGGTGGCGATATCCATGGTGACGGAGATCGTACCTTAGCGGACGTCGATTCCAGCTGCTGCGAAGATATCGAGCCGCGTGCTATCGAGGTACGAAACTTTGAGAAACAGTTTAATTGGTTAATCGGTTAACGGTTAATATTTCTCTTTGTAAAAATGCCACTATATCGATAGAATGAGAGAGAACAGTTGGATAGTCCGGCGGCGTTGCCGACCCCAGAGCCAACGCATCAGGCAGCCTCGTGCCAAAGCGTGGCGGTGGCTACGTTACAGGAAGAGATCACAGCTCTTCGAGCAGAAATTGCGAGCCTACAAACGCAACTCGCTAGTTGTAAAAATCAGGCTAGCAGTCAGAAGCAGCACCAGCTTGACAGCGAATCGCCTCGCAGAGAACCAAGAGTGGGTACCAATCGTATTTATTCTATTTCTACAACTTTTTCAACAGTATTTTCCGATGATTAATTCTTTAACTTGTTAACCCTTTGGATTTCACGAGCCGATTTTTCCGACCAACGAATCGACCATCTTCCGTGCCATTCAAATAATTCAACTTAAAAAGTGGTGGATCAAAGACATATCAAGGATATTCGACGAGTTAATATTGAACGTTCGAGCCAGAATAAAGTTTCGCAAAAAATATATTTTTAACCACACTTTCGACGTAACATCGCCATGTACGCCACCGTACTCTTTCCATTGCTGCAGACAAGGGGCAACACCAGCTCGCCAGAACCTTTGAGTGCACCTTGTTCGCCGCTCTTACCACCTCTACAGACACCGCCGACAAAGAGCGTAACGAGGGAGGAAGCTCCGGTTCTGAAAATGGCCGAGAGGGTGAGACTCAGAAGAACGGACGAGAGGCATATCACAGGACCCGATATTACCAACTTGGGGGTATGTACCTAATCGTTTCCATATCCACGCGTGCCTAGAATATCAAAATGGTTTTCGTCAAAATGGTTCCGATTACCGACAACACGGTTAGGTATGCTCCACGATGGTAGCAGAGCACTTGGTGTCCGATTTGCTCGAGCACTCGAACCTTCAAGAACTGAACGGGTCCGAGAGACAATTCGAAGTTGAAACGGAGAGACTGAACAGCAGACTAGAGCACGCGCGAGCAAACAACGCTGTTCTTGCGCTCACTTTGCACGAGAGCAAAGCGCAATGCGATAGGTATCGTCAAACTTGCATACGCCTCAACCGATCAACTACGCCTCCCAGTTTTCTGCACATCTTTTTTCTCCCTCAGATTGAGCCTACTGGTAGGAAAGTACGAGTCAAATGCTACCGCGTTACGCCTAGCTCTTTCCTACAGCGATCGCGCGATAGAAGCTTACGACGTTCTCGTAGCCTTGTTGGAAAGCGAGATCGGTTTGTCAACGGAAAGAACCAGTACTACGATCGATAACCGAAGGGCAGCCGAGCACGTAGCCTATCATGTTTTGAATAAATTGGAAAACGACTGTACCAACACTCTAAATGCACCGTGGGAGGATAGCATAGTCTTGTCGGATGAGTAAGGACAATTTGTTCGCGCGATTCCATCCATCCATCCATCCATCCATCTATCTGGATTACTCTTTATCTTTAGATCTGAAGTAACGTGGAGCGTCGAAGATGAACAAAGGCTCAGAAGGCACATCAGTAGACTAAAAGGAGAACGTGCTATGGTCAGATCGACCGCAGTGGAATTGGAAAGTATTCACTCGGAACCTTTGAACTCTAAGAACACCATTTCTCTAGCAGAAGCTCGAAAATTAGACTTGGAAACCGCCGTGTTAATGCAGGTCGGTACCTAATTCCGTCTATCATGCGAGTCGTTTCCAGTCACTTTTCGGGCAAATCAGTCAAATATACACCTCTCGTAATAATCGAGCAGGAATTGATGGCTATGCGAGAAGACAAAGCAGAGTTACGAGCACGCGTTTTCCTCTTGGAGAAGGAACGGGCTACCATAGAATTAAAATTAAACGCACGCGACACGCAAATTGCAGCCCAACATGCTGCCATTGAACATCTCCAAGGCCAACTAAACGATACGGAGGCCATGCTAGCAATGGCATCGAATAAAGTAAGATCACGATTTCCATTTAAAATTCAAAATTATCTTCTTTGAACTGGTAAATTGTATACGCACAGGATCGAGGTTTGAGCGACAACGAAAGCGAAGGCATAGAATCCGAATTGATAGAGGCGCTAGGTCGAGAAGCTAGGCTAAAGGAACGATTACAGGAACTAGTTTCGACGTTGGATAAAGTTAACAAGAACTCCGAGCTAAGACATCAACAGTCGGCTGAACTTGTCAATGACCTGAAAAGAGCCAATGGGTAATTTGACTGTGTGCCAAAAAAGAATTTCAAATTTACGACAAATCGTCTCCTAACCGTATTTCTATTTTTAGATCTCTGGTACAGACTTTAGAGAAATCCAAGAAAAAATATCAATCCAGGCTGAAGAAGTTGGAACAACAAATGTTAGGAATGGTAGAAAGACATGCCGCGCAGGTATGACTAAGGACAAATATAATCAAAAATTCGCTAACGTTTACTATACGTTTCACATTCGTCTTAATCTACATAAATTACAATATTTCCGTGGCTCCCGATCTTTTTTCTTAAATAATCCAAGACCACGTGAAACCTGTGGAAGAGAAAATGTCTTCTCAGCTATATTAAGCGAAAAAAAATGCTTAATTTGCAACTACTCACAACCTCCGATGTCGATTGTGTGTTTCTTGTACGTACGTTAAACGGACTGTGCTCGCATTTCACGTAATCTTTCTTCGACCGCCTCCTCTAATCGCCTTCTCTTGTACGTCTTGTAAAAGTTAACCTCTCCAACGTGCCAGTGTATCATAGTAAACTCCAGGACGGCACCGGCAGCAAAGAACACTGGTAAAATACGAAATTCACCGAGAGCCTTCCCGGGCAAATTATTATACCATATTTTCAATTTCCTTCTCAGCTTGTAACGCAATTTAGTTGACATTCTTATTACAAACGAAATAACCTATATCATCCGGCACTCGCCATCTTGTTTTTAATCATCGGCGCAGAGCCAAGCGCACCAATTCACATCCACTTTCCCCATTTCCATGTTCCATGTATTTCTGCGCAATCGCGTTCCATTCAATGTATTTCATAGAAATTAACCAATTATTTGCGGTCGTTTAAATATTTTTTCGAGAACCTTTTTATACGCACATGAATTTATAGGCGAAAATGCTGAAGCAACGCATAGCATTACTGGAGGAGGAATCGGCAGGATACAAAACCAGTCTACCGCTTCAGTCGCAAAGTTCTGGAGCCAGTGAAACGTCGTTATGACAATTGAGTGATTAATGAAAATCATTGGTCATCGTCTCGACGCGGGAATATTTTTTATTATCTTTCCTGTCGTTGCAGTCTAATCGAAACGAAGATAAAAATTTACGTATTTTTCTACAGGAATAGTTATTCGAAAATAATGCTTGATTATTCGCTTTTTGTAATTCTATAAAAAAGATTGCGCGTGTAGTGGCTATCCTAACGAATTTCAATCACCAAGTTAGGCTTTGCGAATCTGTTACCGAGATACATCGATGCGTGCAAACTATTTAACAAAGTCCTCCAGGTGTACCGTGACGTATAAATGATTGTTACTTAATAATATATGTCGTTTATAGACCGTGATATTCATCTTGTACATATGTATATTTCAAGCATTAAAGAGAAGCGTGATACATGTAAACTATGATGAAATAAATTGTGCTTTATTAAATCGGTTACTATTGACAAACCTTTGCATTAATTTTACAAAGCGTATCGTTATTTCATGTGTATTTCTTATTTTCCTGGCCCGTAACAATGTCACCATCTAAATGATCGAGTTTCTATACGTATATTGTAAAACTTGTAACATTGTTACGCATTGTTACACACGTTAAAAAAAGCCAACATTTATTGCGTTACCTTTATATACATTTCAATTTCTATAAGCAATGTGTCGTGAATCATTGTTAAAACTTGAGTATTTACAAACTCCAATTTATTCTTACTTCGTTACTGTATCCGGTGCAATTACGTTTCTGCTAATCTTTCTTTCACTGCCTGTTCTATAAGATCGTCTAGATCGTCGAGTGGTTTGTATACAGCGTGTACACATTGTGCACCAGCTATCATAGAAAGCATCGCCATTGAACAAAAAGATACGAATCGCAAGTATGACACTCCGGCAGGCATTATGTATGTTTTTCAACTGTCATCGACACAATTCGTAATTCAGTCTCGCGAATATAATCCTTACTGATTTCGTAACCGCGATTCTTTGTGTCTTCACGATGGTTCACGCAATCACGCGACCATTAAAGATCTGGCTTTCCTCGACTGCCTCTTTTACCAGCTATTTCTTCTATTCCTAATCAATAATCCCACTTTCTAAATACTCGTTATTCACGTTAGATCGTTAGTGTACTTTTTCGAATAATAACTTTATGGTATGTTAAACACTATTACGCTGATTACGCTTACTGTATTGTATATCCACTTGAACGCATGTACGCATGCGTCTTCGAACGAGTATCACCGTGAACGTAGCAAATTATATATTTTAGCAATATCGATAGTAAAATACGGTTAAATTGAAAACGAGAATCAAACACGACCAACTTGATTATTCCATAATAAATTCTCCACTTAAATTTTATTTGCATTTAAAGTCAGAGATTGTAATGAAACTGAAATATAGTGTAATCGATGTTAATTGACATGAAATGAAAAAAGAAATTAGGCTATCGATCTGTAACTTTTCGCTTTCTTTATAAGTCGTAGTTGCTTTGAAGTAATTATTGATGTATGTTGAGCTAGAAAAATATATTACACAGCAAATGATTTTCGATTTTCGAATCGAAATGATTGGATCTGGATCTCTGGATATCTTCGATACGAACTCTCGAGACGAACCCTTTTTTACAAGACAATTAGATGTTTTATTCTTTGGGGGTTTTGGTCCCTCGAGTCTCGACTTCTCTGACGTATTTACGATACCATTTATATATATACATATACTAAAATAATTATAAAAGTTTCAGTTTTATTAATTTAGAAATATTTGTATTATCGTGTCGTAATGTATTATTAAAAAAAAATGAATTTATTGTTTCTGTCATGTAGAAGCTAAACGAAACAGTAAAATAATTAGTCTCGCGTTTCGAGGACCTCATTAGATAAAGAGCGAATGCGTCACTGTCACTGCATTCTCACCTACATACCGATACTGCATTTTTTTTTAAACACAGTAGTGTCAGAGATCTTGTTCCAGCGAGTACGCTTTTTATCTCAGTCAGTCCCATGAACAGTTTCCTTTCATTTTTGTTTGTAATTTTTGATGTGACATTAAGTACGCAATCCACGGGAACTAAAAGACGACGAATAGGTGGTTTGGGGCAGGCAAAGTGGAAAATAAAGAAGAGAGTAAATTTTGAAGGGAAAACGTCGCGAAATTAAAAAGAAAAAATGTATAGCGTTAATGTAACACCGGGTAGATCATCTGAAAAACAGATTACTTCAAAAAATATGAATAACGAAATGGGAGTGTACAGAAATCGAAGAAAAGAATCGATACCCTTTAAAGTCTTCAATTACCTCAAGACCCAAATGCAAGCAGAGGGAATTCCAAGTGAGTAGATTTTTCGCAACGAATAATTCACGATAACAATTAACCGTTAAAAACTATCCTTGAGCAAGTATTCGAAAAGTACTAAAATTTGCTAATACATCGTCTTTTTACTTTCGATGTGCATTTTCGTGCATTGAGTGAAAGACGTTACGTATATATTATAGTTTCTTACACGTAGATTTTTATAATGCTTGCCATTTATTTCTTAGGAAAATATATAATGTTACAAATATTGGTTGAGGATGAAAAAAAAAATAAAAAAAAAAGCAAAAATCTAGGACGTAATTCCTTTTCATCGTTCTCGACGATACTTTCCATATTTGTTTCGTTATCCTCTTCTTGTACAAAAATTATGGTTTCTTATATCCGATAAATACCAACTTAGGATCATAACCTAGGAAATTGCCATTATATTTTCATGTTTTGCCGTATATACGTACTCTCGTTTGTCGAAATCGAGGAAATGAAAATTCCATTTGTTCCTCGTGTACGCTATTACGACACATTTCTTACATAATAATAATAACAATAATAATAATCTTTTATTAATACTTGAAAAATAATTTAACATGATAGTTACAACGTAATGACTTGATCTCCTTCAACTAGATCAAACAAGATAATCTTTCTTTGATTATGTTAGATTTTTGATTCTTAAATAGATATAAATAACGTGTAATTACTTTTCTTTCTAAATTACATAATATCAAAGGTTTGTACTTTTTCAATCTGAATTATATAAATGCTACATATTGTATAATTTAATGCACCACCATTGGCAACCGTCGATTACCGATCAGCGATCAGCTGATATCCGATATCTGATATCTGATATCTGATATCTGATATCCGATATCTGATATCTGATATCAGGTAGATATCTGTTCTCTCATTGAGCTTCCTTTAGAGAAACGTCATCTACTCGACTGACTAATGGTTCAGTGTTTATTACTGAAAATAAACAATCTGTGACATCGACATTTAAATCTTCGCATATATTTGAATCTTTTTCCGCGGCAGATTTATAATTCGTATAATTTTTAGCCCAAACTTCGGTAATAGAATCTTCGCTCTCTGCGATTGATTCCTTTAAATCAGATTTACTTTTGGGTGTTGATGTATCTAGAATTCGCGTTTCCTTTGTCATTCTTTCTTCGAATTCTATTTGCAAATTAGCCATTCGCAATCCACATGAGGAATCGTTATACAGTAACCAATGTGGAGAAAAAGAATGCTGCCTGTATTCGGCGACAAATCTTGCTTTCTGAGAACAAGTTACATGAGATGATACCAATGTATGCGTGACGATAGGCGCTATATAACAATATACGCAAGATGTTTGATCCAATTTTGATAAATCTATGCGTTTAGTGTTAATGAGATTTAAGATACTCTCCAAAATGGGATCCGCGGTAATTTTCGTGAAATTTCTTGGTCTAAATGGGTCCAATAATCCTAAAAATATTACATTAAACAGAAAATATTACATATTTTTTTACGAAAATTTTATGTTCTTTCGTATGTCGGGTTAAGTAATTTAAGAAGAGTCAGAAAATATCAACGTACGTACCGTTCGTTTGCATCTTATCCGTTGTACAAGATATGTTTTCTTTTGTACTCGATTCAGGTTGTTTCGTAGAACTACAATTATCAGCCTGTTGTTGAAAGTTTCCAGACGATGGAATGGGATTTTCATGATTATTGTTGTTGAAATACGAGTATTCGTACAAAGGATTAGAGTTATAGCGATAGTTATTAGAAAATGTTTGAGAGACGGTAGACGTATCCTGATTTATGTTTGCATTCGAATAAGAATGTGTACTTTGACTATATCCTTCGTTAGTTTCTGTAGTACATTTAATTGAGTTTTGTAAATAATACGTACTGTTACAATTAGATTGCACACTGGGAATAACGTTTGTCTCGTAGTACTGATTTTGTTCCATCGAATTCAAATTCGATGAATTTTTATTAGAGTTATAACCATGTATATTTTCAGTCGTACGATATTGGTATGTTAAATTCTTATTGTTTATAGGTTTATCTAAAGAAGAAGATCCTGTATTATCGTAATATACGGTTTGATATATTTTTGAGGTCTGGGTCTCCGACGTTGCACAGTTGGCATCCAATGCATCGTCCATAACATTTGCAATGGTCCAATTCTCGTAATCTTGGTGCATTTCAATATTTGTAGAATATTTATATTGATTAACATTTTCATTTGTTAAAACGTTAGAGACTTGTTGGCCAATTTCATCGACATGTTTTTCAAAAGTTGGTTCGTTTAACAAATATTCTCCTTTCATACCACTTAAAAGTCCATAACATTGCATAGTATTTTCCAAATTTTCTTCGTTATCTTGATTATCCGATTCGGCAGTTAAAGTATCAGAGTTATCTAATAAATTATTAGACTGAAAGCGATCCATTCCCCAAAGGCGATAACCATCTATTACAGGACTAGCTATTTCTCCCAAATTAGCTCCAACCGGTGCTTGTAACATTTTCTTCAAAAGTATAGAGCCCTGTATATTGTTATTTGTATCTTCCAATGTTTGATATTCCACATGATCATTGGGTTGATACGAACGCGAATCATTATTATTAGTGGTGATTACATTAGATGTAGTATAATTGTTATTATCTAAAGGAATTCTTTGCGCATTCTGTGAAATAGTTGCAGTCCTCAAGTCCACGATGGCTGAATTTTGTATTTGATTATTATTTGCATCGTAAGTTTGAAATTCCTTTTGTATTTTCTTCAATAAAAATTCTTTAAACTCTTCGTAGTGAGGAATCCTACTGTCGTCATCCCTACTTACAATTTCTTCCTCTGCGCCAACCTAAGGATCCATATTTCATTAATAAATGTATATATATATGTATATATATACATAATTGACATGAAATGAAAAAAGAAACATATATATAAATATATAATATATAACATATATATAAATAAATTTCTTTCAAAATTCTTTTATATTTATATAAATATATAATATATAATATATATGTATGTGTATATGTATATATAAAATGTTTTTTTTCTTTTTGGCTGTTTTTTTTTTCTAAAACAGTCATAACGTTAGTGACAGAAAATGTGAAATAATGAGAATTCTATATCTATTCGTATAGATATGATTTGAAATGATACGAACGAAATAGCTTGTATAAATGATTATTCGATCGCAATAAACGAGCGGTAAAAAATTTCAAATTTTCGCAATATGTATATTAAATCGCAACTTACCCACTGATATGGTGGTTGCTGTTGGGGACAATAATAATCATCGGCCATAACGTAATCAGGACTATGTAACGGTGTGGAGGTTAACCCAAGAAATCTTTCACTTTTGATTTTTCTCACTTTCCTTTTACGATTCTGCTTAAGATCCTGTAGTAACCTGCCAACCTCGTTTTCATTTCCACCTTCCGCGGCTTGCAACACTTTAACCAGTAGCTTCTTCTACGGTGAAGAAACGATGATCGATTGGTGAAAAATCAATTTCAAGTATATTTGTATTGGGATAAAAATTAGAATGCCAGCGCGAGCTTACGAACTTTTGTCGCCTAAATGTCGCGAATAACGAGTCGATTACCTTTATGTTACCTGGTACACGATATCTGAGAGCTAATGCCTGCAATTCTTTGTACGATAATCTTGAAATATCGTTGCCGTTCATTTTCAAACACATTGAGACACTCGGTCGCAAGTCGCAATCCTTTTCTTAATTCTTACACATATCTGATATGGCCGATAGAAAAATTCGTCTGCTAACCGAATTACGCGGCGATTTCCTTTAGTTTGAACAAAAATTCGGTTAAATATAAACTAGAAACGATTTTAACAGAAAAATTGCCTCGTTTTTCTCGCGACATTTATCTTTCCGAAATAAAATTATTCCTTATTCTATTATTACGTGGTTCATTTGATTTAATTTATTGCATACATGTTAATATTCTGATGAAATTGTTATGTCACAAATTGTACGGTAATCGTATTTTATCGTAAAGAAAACAACGGGAAAAATTAAAAGCGTTGCCGTTGCATCAATGGCGTGAATTTCTTTATTTATCCTTGGAGATATTCAATTGCTACAGCGGTAAAATAAATCAATTACTGGTCATAAAACCCTATTATCCTGCCATCTAGAAATAAATGTACGAAAATCTGCTATTATCGATCGATAAGATTTAGTACGAGGATAAGGCGTATCCTTTTAGGGTAAGAGATCGGATTATTATTATCGGTTTTAAAATGAATTCTATCACTTTTCGTCTCCCAACGGAAAATGAATTTTTCTACAGTTGTAAATTTAGGTAACCGTTTAATTCCCTCGTACTCTAAAATTTGTCACTGTTTGTCGTTTACCGGTTATATCTCACCGTAGGATTCTCGTTAGTCATTTATCGATAATCAATAGATGTCGATATTTATCTTAATCGTAACGAAGTAGCGGGCAAAGTAGTATACTTGACGGCTACGATGCGCGCGTTCAGTAGAAAAATCGTTTATAGCCGGACAAAAGGGTTTCTCGTTTCCTGATCCTTGATCGCGTCAAACACGAACACGACTATAAGCTAAAAATACATACATGTTTAATCGCATACGAAAGATATTCTCGTCGATAGTTTCGACTGTCTTGCGTAATTGAATCGTGAACAAAGATTATTTTGATGCTGACGCGAGTGCAAATTTTCTATCCGAGAGCAGTCGTCTCCTTGTGTCATCGATCGTTTTTAATGATCCGAAACTGGCAATTAAGAAGGAATAGAACAGAACAGAACAGAAGAGAAGAGAAAAAAATCGTTTATTCGAATAATAAGCCATCTCCCGGTTTGTTTGCGAGAGTGACCGTGCTTGGAAAAAGTGTCGAGCTGGACTTGCGCGTGAGCAGAGAAAGCTGGTGCTTTTGCGTGGCCGGGTCTTTCGATGCATCAGCATGCGAGGGTCGCGCTCGTCGTTAGTCGTTACCAAGTCAGTGGACCAAGTTACGTTACGTTACGTTACGTTACGTTACGTTACGTTACGTTACGTTAGTCGATCACGAAACATCGATCTGTGAATTAGGTTTTACGCGTTGATCGGTTCGAGCGACAGGTGAAATCTCTGGGGGCGGTAAAGTCTAGAGAAGGTGAAGGGCCAAGAGGAACGTGAAGTGGCTCGAGTTGTACATCGTATGAAGGGAACGCAACAGATCGTTCGATCGATCGTATCGAAGCGATTAACAGATCGATATCGAATCGAGTCGTGTCGATCGTTGGTGGATCGTTGCGGCTGATCCTTCTGAATCTTGCAAATCTTGAATCACCGAACTGCCAAATGAAGGCACGTAAGAGCCGGGAGAAACGTAAGTCCATGATTAGTACAGACGGACTGTAGTGACGCTCGAGTTTCCTCTCTGGGTAACGAGATAAATCGGGAAATCGAGAAATCGTCAAGCCAATCGATACTCGATACGCCGTGGAAAGAGATCCTACTTGAGACGAAGGGAGCGAGACAACCCCCAGGCCTCGGAACGATCTCCCTCTTTATCGCGCGTTCGTCGCGACGTAGCGCACCGCGTCGCATGTGTCACTGCTAACGGCTGCGAAAAATGCAACGGCAAGGTGCGAAACTCGCTCAACTGATTTTGAGAGAGAAAAACCAAATACATACATCCGATACATTTACATTTTCCTTTTTTTCTTTCATTTTCTTTTCTCTTCTCTTCTCTTCTCTTCTCTTCTTTTCTTTTCTTTCCATCTGATCGAGATCGACGACTACGCCTCCTTCCTCTTAACGATTAGCCTCCATTTTGTTATTGTTAGTTGTGGTTTGGTAGGGAACCGACCGACAGCGACGACGCCGATGCCTCTCTACGATGAGACTCGTATATCGTAAGCTCTTTTTTACTTGCGTGTACGTATCTTGCGCATTAACGGACTTTTAATTGAGGCAAATATTACGGAAAGCGAAAATGCCAAGTGGGCTGAATACAGGGTAGGAGCTCTCCCGTTGCTATGGTGACCCCGGATGCCCGGGACCAGAGCTGCTGCTAGTGAAATTACAGTGCAGAGAGAGTATATCTGTATGTACCCTATGTATACGTATACTATACATGTATGTAAACGCGTTTGATGTGTGTGCGTACAAGATACTTGAAAGCGTACGGCCGAATTTTCATCCAAAGAATCTGTTATTCCTTTGCTCTACGCTATTTACACCATGTTTTTCAAAGCTTGGAACTTGTTTTGTTTCGCGGCAAATCCTACCGATCTCGGTTACGCATTCTTTTTTTATTTTGGTTCAAGTTCCTCGATTGTAATTTTAGCAGCGATCAATGGGAAGCTTCTACCTTAGTCTCGAACAACGAGCCAGTGATTCTCATAGTCGGTTACCTACGTCAAACATCGCAGAAACCGCGAGAGAAGATACGTTTTTTTTTCTTTTTGAAAAATCGCGTCAACCGCGATGCTTACCCGGGCTTTGTTCGATGATCTTGTTACGTGAACAATGACTCGCGAATGTTCGCGAATACCGCGAGTATTTTCGATAAGAAAATCGGAAAAACGGTTCGCCTGGTCGTTTTTCACTACTGTGTACGAAAGCATGCGTAAACAGAATACACGTGCATGAGAGACAGACACGCGCGAATTTACCTCTGAATAATTATTTATCGGCTTGTCTTTGATTGGAAAAATGACTCGTATCTTGTGTATCGGATACATTTGAGGCATTCGCAACTGTCCGATGGTAGAGAAACGCGCGCCAATATTGTGACCGTCGTATAAAAATGCCATAGATAGATATAATATTGTCGTGCGTACACGTACACTAGTCGCTCGTAACACTATACACCATATACACCACGTACCTCGTGATTCCTCGTTCAAAAGTAATCGCGAGTCGAAAATGTATTTCGTACAAGGCTGATTGCATCCGACAGAATTTCAAGTGATTTTTCTTGGTGCCGAGGCTTCCTATAGAACGATCTTAGCCCTCCCTCGTTTCGGTTTCGACTCACTTTTGGACTTGGACTCGTCTCTCCTTTTCGTAGGCACACCACGAATTACGAGACACCTTGTAGAAATTCTGATAGCGTGTTTTCCTAAACTGTGAGATTCGTTAGGTCCTTGTTCGAGTAGGTGCATTTGTTATAGAAATTGCAATTAGTTTTTACAGCTCGAGACCCCATTTACAGATCGTAGCGTTGGGTCACGGTTTCGTTACCTTTCGAATCTTATTTTCAAGCAGGTAATTATATTTATAGCGTATCGGGTTAACGAGTATCGATTTTAACGTCACGTCGCGTCACGTTACGCCGCGTCGCGTCGCGTCGCGTCGCGTCGCGTCGCGTCGCGTTTATTAAATATGAAAATAATCTAAACAATTGCGTCGTATTGCATTCGAACATCGAACATCGAGCGAAATTTACACAAGATTTTATACCTCGATACTCTCTCCTCGTCAACGAAAGCGATCGCTCAACGCTGCGTTGGTAGCATCTATTTTTATTCCATGCATCTTTCCATCATCGAAGAAATCAATCGTAAACACTAATCCGGCATTAATTTCGGTGCTTGCTCGCAGAAATATGGTAATCGTGCGCGCGTTATTTCTGCTTCGGTCTCTTCGAAAGTAAAACATAGTCTCCGCTCACTATCCGTTACGTTCGTAACGGATCGATCGTTCAGATTCAAGATCGAACCCGATCAGACTGTTTGACGAGTTAGTGGTCTGCTTGCAGCAAGTCTCCTCTTTTATCTTTATTTTTATCTTTATTCTGCTGGTTGGCCGGTCGCGGTCCTCGGTCGGCCAGTCCAGCCCAGCCCGCAACCGAATCGGCGCGGCTCTGGCCGTTCTCCCATAATTCCCAAGTACAGCCACGTAGAAGCCTGTTTTTGGCCAGGGGTAGCGTAACCATAACCATAACCAGGTTGCCTGGAGCCTGGAGGAGCATCGGCAGTGCTGTTTTCTCGGGTAGACACGGCCGCGCCTGGGCGACCTATCTTCTGCTGACCGTTCCCGGCTTTCGGTAAAGTAGTGCTAAAACTTCTCGAGATCTTGTTGCACCCTGTCTCATTTTCGTAAGTAGAAACCGCGCCGCCATCTTCTCTCCTGCCTGCTAGTGAGAGAGGAGGAACGGTCGGCGCGGCGTCTCTCCCTTAGCCTGAAGTAGAGGAAGAAGCACAGTTGAAAAGGTGAGAGGGGAGTAGTCTCGAACGCGTACAGTCTTAGCTGCAAAAGGCCTGTTGGCAAACTTACAGAGGGCGAGCTTGAAGAACTCGGGGGCGTTTTAGGGGGTTCTACTGGCGGTGCACTTGCCCTCGGCGGTCGACACAAGCCGGAGGAGCTCGCTACCCTAGCGGCTAATACCAGATTCTCCAGGAAGGAGATACAGCTGATTTATCGCGGATTCAAACAGGAATGCCCCACCGGTCTCGTCGACGAGGAGGCTTTCAAGCAGATTTTCTCCCAGTTCTTCCCGCAAGGAGGTGAGAACTGAGAAAGACAACTCTTCGTATGCACATACATAGGTGTATATTCCGGTAGGCCAACTTTCCTACCGACTTGCTTCATTCAATTATTCAAACTTTTTCACCTTTCCGACCGAGTTTAATCTAATGTAGCGGCGACATCGTTTTCAGACGCCAGCCAGTACGCTCACTACGTCTTCAACACCATGAAGAGAAAACCATCGGGAAAAATAAGTTTCGAGGTGAAGACTCATCTTTGAAAATCATGTTCGTTTCGAAACGATTAATGCATCGTTTCTTTTCTTTATCTTTTTCTTTTTCTTTTTCTTTTTCTTTTTCTTTTCCTCCAGGAATTTCTAACCATCTTGTCGAAAGTATCCAGAGGCTCGGTGGAGGAGAAACTCCAGTGGGTGTTTGGGCTGTACGATTTAGACGGGGATGGCCTGATCAGCAAAGAGGAGATGTTAGATGTGGTCGGTTCCATTTACGAGATGTTGGGCCGTTACACTCAGCCACAAATAGTTGAGCCGCACTTGGCTGCTCGGGAACACGTCGATCGTATTTTTCACGTGAGTATCGAATAGCAGTAGTACTCTGTCCGCGAACGGGCTGACAATGAGTATCGATCAGTGACAATCAGTCACCGTTTGATTCGATGAAACCGTTGCTGTCCGGTGTCACCGTTATTTTCGTCTGTTCATTTCATCATATCACGGAAATACAGCATTTTTTTCTCCTAGTTAATAGACGCGAACAAAGACGGCGTGGTGACAATCGAGGAATTGGTCCAATGGTGTTCCAAGGACGAGCAACTGTTACGAAGTCTCGACACGCTCGACACCGTCTTATGAGATCTTTACGATTATTTTATACTTTTAATTCGCGTGCTAACATTTCCAATCCAACTATTAGATATTCGAATAAGCTCCGCGTATATTTTCCAAAAAGATTTCGTCAACCTCGATAGTATCGAAATATTTAAGTAATCGCTCGTTTCTTATACATACTTACATATGTATACGATACACGACGCAACACGAACGAATCGATCCAAGCTCGTCGAACCTTGTTTGTAAATATGTATCTACTTATCTACCATACCTACCCAGTCTTTCGAGCGTGCCATCGAGAGCGCGATAACAAATTAACAGTATTACATAATATCTATTATTATTAATTTATCGCGCAGATTGTTTGTTCTCGTCGCCTCGAGTAAGTACATACTTGCGCGATACTCTTTGCGACGATACTTTGTAAATATCATAAACGAGGAAATTTTGATAAATGCGTTCGATAACGAGGAGGTAAATTCTTACCTTCCATTACCTGTACTCGATTATCACGAAAAGTCGAAAACGCCAAATAGAGATCACCTGACTCTGTATTCGAACGCGTTTCAACGCATTTCTCCAATTCTAGTTACGGTTACTTGAGCCAACCGAATCATCTTCAGCGAATTCGCTTCTGTTATAGGTTTCTTCCGAATCCCTTTCAACTCCAGTTCTTAAAAAATATACAAAACTCGAGTCTTGTACCTTCTTTGTATTTAAGGATCCACTGCTGTTCATCGTCCGTGTCGAAACGTTTGCTGAAACAAATTCCATATTGCATCTGTTATTCACAAATAATACAGAATACAAGAATATTAAAGCAACTTGATAGAAAGAAAAATAAATAAATCAATCTTATCCTTCTGTTTCGATCTTTCGACGCCAGGCATGTGCGAATGATATTCGACGATCGTTTCAAACTTATCTTTTACGTATGTGTATAGATACTTGAAATCGATACTTGTTCGATACTTAAAAATTATACCGTACACGCATGTCCAAAAATATCACAGGAAAACAATACAATTGATTCGATTCGATTCGAATGAGTTGCACAACATTTCAAGGTGTCTTCGCATATGCCTGCAAAATCGACTACTTATAGAATTAACCATGTCTTCGACTACTCGATTACGATGGAAAAACTATATTTAGTAACTCGATAATCTAATAGTATCGTAGTATCCTCGACCAACTAAGAGAAACGTGGTCCTTTGTGATCAACGCCTCGTGTGATTCTCGTACCTTACTATACTACAATATTTATTGTTACATACATATTATACTATCGCGGAAACTTTACTGTTATCGATTCAATCGTTATTAATCGCATTGTCTGACATCTACAATCTTGTTATAAAATAATCACACTTATGTAGAAAATATTAGCGTGCAATCGAGATATTATAAAGCGTTATTTTACGTGTACAATATCATCGAATTTATTAAATTTCTCAAATTTACTGTAAATTCTCGATTACATACAAAGTGAAACATTTAAAACATATCACATCCGAATAACTCGTTAAATTTAGTTTTAAACATAGAGGCAAATGTTTCGAGTAAAAGTTGTTTAGTTTTACGGAAGACATACCTAACCAAAACTTTACAACTTTAGTATACCGATACAGCCACTAGTCTTTATGCGAGCATGCTACGTCCCCAATGCCGTATAATTCAAATGTGATATGTGACATCGGAATGTTCCGATCTAGTTGCAAACGTAAAAACCATCATTCGACGATTTTTCATTTGATCGCTCTGGTAATGTACAACTCCGATCAAACATATTTGGTGTGAATAAATAATGTTTCTTTGATATAACTTCCATCACACGAGGAATCGATTTATTTACTAATTGATGTGTCGTATGTGTACGTATTGCGTATAGTATGGATTTATTGGATTTTTATTTCTTTACATCTCTAGATAGGTACGCAATCTGCAACCATCCTCGCACACCAAATACATATTCGTACGTAAAAGAAACAAATTGGCGCAACTTTACAGAGGAACCTGTCAACTATGGTTTTTCGAACATACCGATACCGTCGATCTACCACTCTACAAGATTTATATTTTTTTCGAACCAGGGACAAACAAAAAAGAAATTTTCTTTACCTGTTAATAATACTGCTCGTGAATCTATTATACGTAATATATTATACGATATTTCGTTGAATGCAACATCGTTTATTAACAAGTTCAAAGATGCCTATCCAAGCAAAATTCCCATTCCCGTTTGCTCCAAATTTCAACATATTTATCTGAAGAATATTTAAATTTACCTCTGATAACTTGTTATTCTCCAAGCGTGTTCTGAAATAGATCAATTGTATCTACGAATCGACGACAGTAGTCGAGTCAGCCGAGTGGCGCAGCGAAAAGGTATCCGAAGGTATGGTATACCTATACGATAACACTACGAACGATGTACAAGGTGATATAGGCGTATAGGCGTATAGGCGTATAAGCGTATAGGCGGTATAGGGTATGCAGTTTCACCGACAGTATGCCAGGCTGTTGGCCAGTAATGGCAGTATGTAATTTCTTTTCTATAGTTCGGTTCCTCTATTTAAAGCTCCATTAAAATAATCGTTATGAATGGTTATCAAACTCTGGGTCGATAAGTGTGCAAGATTATTTCGGGGTATTTATCTGTTAAGTAAACGTTCGTGGCAACGCGAAAAATTATTAAGAGCACGATACCGTGTAATATTTTGCATAACGATTAATCAATCGGTAATTACGTTAATAATGTTTCTAAATACAAAAGCTAATTTCTAAAATGACAGTGAAATTTCAAATTATAATAATAATACAGTGAAAGTTGTACATAAATAAAAATGGTGAGAATAAGGTGGTCGTTAACAAGGGCTCCCAATATTTTTAAGTAAGTTACTAAAAGTAACAAAGAAAGATTTTTATTTGTCTACTAACCAACTATTTCAGACAGTATATATTTTGTGTTTTCAGACTTAATTTTAAGCAAAAATGGTGGCATCTTCAAATCATTATAAAATCTTTATTTTACAATGACTTTTTGAACTGGAGTTACGTCTGCGACATTCTTTTAGAACCAATGTTTTGGTTTGTAGAAAATTTCACTGCCTGTTTAGGACCGGTAACTACTTCTCTAATCTTTTCTGCTACATTTAGTTGACAATTTATCCATAGAAATTTACAAAATTATATAACTTACTTTATACAAAAATTTAATATCGTTCACAATATATTTACTAAGCTTGGCAGTTGACAGGTATTCGTTGTAATGGTCAGCCTCCTAACCGCGTGTATCGTGTACATTGCTTATTACATCGGTCTACCGTATTGGTGGGAGAAAAGTCCGTCTATGACAATAATCCTCCTCGTAGTTGGAAATTGGTTATTAGTAAATGTATGTTTTCATTATTATATGGGTGTAAACGTTCCAGCTGGCTACCCACCAGAAGGTAGTCTTATTCCAGAGGCTGTAAGCATTTGTAAAAAATGCATTAAACCAAAACCACCTAGGACCCATCATTGTTCAGTATGCAATAAATGCATTCTTAAGATGGATCATCATTGCCGTATCTTTTTAGATAAAGTATTCAATTTTTGTTCCATTTCTACAAGCTTTTATAGTTTTCTTTACTCAGAAAATAGCATGGTTGAATAATTGCGTCGGTCATTACAATCACCGATACTTTTTCCAATATATGGTTTTTACGGTATTTGGGATTCTATTTGTTATGCTTTTTGGAGTTGAAATAGCATACCAAGAATTCTTTCCAACGCAAGATCCAGAATTAGATGGTCACCCTGTGCGCATTAACAATTCCGAAATTATTCCTGTGGTAAATTTTACAATTTTCTTGGGGATAAAAAAAGAATGAAATCTCAAACAAGAACCGTTATACTTACCACTATACTATTCTTCTTCCAGACAGAATCATTGGATCATTTAAGTCAAGAAGAATTAGCTGAAATAGCCAAACAAGCAGCAGACACGAGTGCGAAAGAGTGGAGACGAAGGCTTATAGTTTTCGCAGCGTTAATATGCGTAGCTACTTTTGCGGCATTAGGAGCATTAATGTGGTGGCATGCGGGCCTTATCACTAGAGGAGAAACAAGCATAGAAGCAAGGATAAATAGCACGGAAATGCAAAAGTATAAGGCGCTTGGAAAGCTATATCAAAATCCATATAATTTTGGATCAAGACAAAACTGGAAGTTGTTTTTAGGCACCATTGGAAGGTAATTTAAACTATCGCTTTCATTATGTTGAAAATATTGTTTAATATATTAGTTGGACACATTGTATCATCGTTTCTTTTCTTCTTTTATCGTTATAGAAGCTGGTGGTACGTATTGTTTCCATCGAATCATCATCCGTATGGAGATGGATTAACATGGAGAACCATTCACGATGCAAAGATATCTTGAGTGTAATTCGTATGCCTATCGTTGGCATTTTGCATTTATTTTCAACAATCGCGATCAACTTACTTTCATAGATATCAAATTTTTCTAGTCAAGCAGCAATACTTTAGTATTACATAAAATGTACACGTGGTGTACGTTAAATCGCATAAGGTGTTTCAACAAAATTAACGTCAATGTAAAAATAATATCCGTTCTTTTGTATTTTTTTCTCTCCTTTTTTTTCTGTAAATCTACATAATTATCGGCAACGCGCGCGCGCGCGCGCGCGCGTGTGTGTGTGTGTGTGTGTGTGTATAGATATGTATTGATCACAGCATCGATAATGATACTTGAAAAAAAAAATAATTCTATCGTTATCTGAAATGTATGAAATCGTTAAACAATATTAATATTAATATTAAATTGTATTTGAAACTTTTAATATTTAAGTAGTTCGGGGCATTTACTTGCAAAATAAATAAACTTTTTTAAATTTCCAAAGTGAAATTTACATTGATATTACTGCAAAGTTAAAAACTTACGGCCAAACGATATCCTCTATCCAGTTGAGATAATGGGAGACTCTCGTATATACTCCTGGCATATTGAAGAACGCGCAGCCTTGTCCAAAACTTGTAATACCTAGTACTTGAAAGAGGCATACATTTTCCGGATGAACTACTTGTAACGGACCTCCTGAATCACCTTGACAAGTGTCTTTATGCCAAACGCGAGAATCTCCAGCACAGACCATACTTGGTGTAATTCCGTATGGTATTTTCATCGATGGATTTTGTTTAATCGCGCATCTTAAGTTGTCGATAATATCAAGCTGCGCCTTTTGCAATTGATTGCTTCCTTCTTCAGCATCTACAATTACATTAGAATTTTCCAGAAATTTTGCTCTAAAAAGTACCTCAGAATGCAACGATATTTTAATGGTAAATATACCAAATTCGGTAACACCCCAGCCACTGACCCATGCTTGCACTGGTATAGTATCGTACCGTTGATATAGACAAGCAGGCCGTATTTCCTTGCTAAATGTAACAGCAGTATTTAACTTTATAAGGGCTATGTCATCGTACATGGTAGGAGGTTTGTAATTTACATGACGTATCGTTTTATTAATCGTTGTCGTAATACCGTGCTGATTATCCCTTAAATCATTTAGACCGATCCGTGCATCCGTAGGACTATAATAAAAGTATCGGCATTTGATAAAAACTTTTGTATAAGAACTAACTGTTCTTATAGAAAAAATATCTTTTGTGATAATTAGTTAAAATAAAGAACATGTCGAGTAATACTTTGGCTGGTAAGTGCAATGTGCCGCTGTAAGTACCCATTCCGGTGCAATGAGTGTCCCACCGCACGAAAGAATAAACATTCCCGTGTCGTTTCTTGTACCTAAAGCTACCATGTGAGGAAATTCACCAGGAAGAGCAGTAACACCTCCGATAACAAGTCGATTCACCTCTGAATTGGTGCAGACCAGAGACAGTACTCCTGGAGTGCTTGAAATTTGTCTGGCATATTCTTGGCACACTAACGTATCAAGATTATAAATTAATATTAGAGTTGATATTATGAAACGTCAACTATCGGTTTGTCTACTTACTTTGTTCCGATTTGGTTGCAGCATTCGTGTAGCCAGCTATTTTATTAGAAATCTGGTTTGGAACCAATGACTTGTCGTTGGACTGACTGGTTCCATGGTTGGATGTACTCTCAGAAACTACATTCTTCTCTGAATCACGAACATCTTGTAAGAAAGACATATTATTGTAAAATGCAACATGCTAAAATGCCAAACTTGACTTTGTTTATTGGGATTGGTTAAAGGTGGCAAAGATGATTGAGCACTCCAATATGCAGTTGTATCGTGATTTTGAAGGAAAAAATTTTGATCACTTAACATTGGCAGACTAATGGTGTTTCGAATAAATGGATTTTTATTAATTTACAGCTATTTAAGAAAATTGAAAAACTTGTAAAAGTGTAGTTTAAAATCGCCAAGATTTATGTAATTGAAAAAAACTATAATACAATAAACAAAGTACGCGTACAAATCCAAAAATAATAATAATTAACCTGAATTCTTTGCGGGCAACACTAACGCAATCGTAAACAATAAATGTATCGTGAGAATGTTGAGTCTGAATGCCATTATTCTAATTCTAATGATTCTAACCAGCAGAGACAGATCTTTCTTTAGCCTTGGATCAAATCAAAACTAGA
Source organism: Hylaeus volcanicus (assembly GCF_026283585.1). Taxonomy (NCBI): domain Eukaryota; kingdom Metazoa; phylum Arthropoda; class Insecta; order Hymenoptera; family Colletidae; genus Hylaeus; species Hylaeus volcanicus. The sequence goes on along the minus strand of NC_071979.1, from coordinate 30,650,321 downwards.
ATAAAAATAAAAGAGGGAAAAGAAGTTTTGCGTTACAAACACAACATCCGGTGGATAAAATACATGATTTTCATATTTGTGTTATATTTATATGTTGTCACGTGTCCACCTCCTTTTCAAGTCCGAAGAATGCTTTGCAGTTTGCGATGACATTAGAAAAGATAAATATATTTGTTAAAAGTAACATAATATGCAGATTCAGAAGTTTAATCGTTCAATTTAATCTGTGCGTACGGGACATACGCGAATGCGAATCTAAATATGGATCGATCCATCGATCGTCGGTGTGTGTGTGTGTGTGTGTGTGTGTGCGTGCGCGCGCGTGCGTGCGTGCGTGTGCGTGTGCGTGCACTGTGTACTCTGGTGGTACTGTGTATCTATCTAACTGTGACTGTATCCACGCATCGAAAACAGCGTCCCCTGTTGTCTGCATCTCGATATTCCCGATCCCATTGGTTTATCAAGAATAATATTCAAACTTGTAACATGTTCGGAAATCATGTGACCCTTTGGCAGGTCACAAAAATTAAAATTGTTTATTTAGCATCGAGAGAGAAATTTTCCAGACTGTTGAACCTTATCGCATACTATTTTATTGTCAAAGATGCAGTCGTGTATCTTCCCGATTTAACACTTATGAACAAGGAAGAACGATAAGTAAAACCGATGAATCGCATGTAAAATTTTATACGTGCGTACCACTTTTATTTTAGTTTCTTTCGAGACTTTTTTTCTTGTTACAACGAGAATTTCAAAAGCTGTTCGTACGCTAACTCCTTTCCGATGCGAGATAAGCTTATACCTAGGTTTCATTCGACGACACTAAATATGTACTGATAAATTAAACGTGAGATAAAATTTCAAATGAAAGATGTCATAAAAGCGAGATTTGTAAATGTAAACTTTTTAAATTATACTCGGGTTTGATACGGAAACAGGGCTACGTTAGTAATAATAATTGATAATAATTTAATTGAAAAAGAAAAAAAATAGAAGAAAAAACGAAATGCAAGGTATAAGTCACGTTTTGCTTCGATCTAGCAGCACGCGGCACGCACATATGTAAGTACGATCATGATGCAATGTTCTTCCCTCTTCGCTTCGTTAAAAGTTTGAAGCTGGTAGATAATAGATACGCGCATCCTATAGGATCGTATCCAACAGTCAGCACCGATCCATCAATACAATTACGTAATTATCTATATTTTAAACGATTATCTCTCGCTATTAGCTATTATGTAGCCATCACTACTACCAATTGCTCTGATTCCTCACAAAGACAAATTGTCATACGAACAATGACGCAAGTGTGTATATAAGTCACTGCGTAAAACTAGATGTCCGTTCGATCAGCTGACAGAAATTCGTGTTCCGAGTTCGACACGGTGTCGCGAAAATGCTTTATACCGGAATTTTTATTTTTTGTTTGGTCACAGGAACAAACTACGTAGACGCAGGTTCGCCGAGGATCGTGATCGTCGGCGCTGGTGCTTCGGGTATCGCGGCTGCATCGAAGCTACTCCAAAACGGTTTCGAAGATGTTCTGATTTTGGAAGCCGAGGACAGAATCGGCGGACGAGTGCACACAGTTAAGTTTGGTGAGTTCACTGACAATCAGTTATCGTAGCTACGGTAAATGTTTCTTAAAGAAAATCGACTGTTTATTTTACCGGCAAACGACCATATACAAAAATTTCCCAGACCATATCATTCGATTCGATTCGATTCGATTCGATTCGATTCGATTCGATTCGATTACAGGTTCAAGAACTTTGAATTGGCTAAACTTTTCGGAGGTAAAAAGTCTGTACGGTAAACAAGAGAGGATAGCTATTAGGTAGTCGCAGATACATACATATAATACTCACTGTATCTTTGCGGCAAGAGTACGATATTTTCAATAAATTAACGATAGTCTGTAATTGTAATGGCCTGATCCATTGGTAAAACAGTTGTGAGGATACAATGATGGATATAAAAGTTTGTAGTTTGCATTACCGAGTCTCGTGTAATATTATATGTATACGAAACGCGGCCACTCTTGATATCTCTCGTTTAGTTTATTCGTTCGAGAGGGCTCGAAGAATTGTACAATTGTACATATAATATAGCTAGCAGCAACTTAACAAGGATAAATTCGTGTTCCCACAGACGAATACAGTGTCGATTTAGGTGCGCAATGGATTCATGGAGAGGAAGGAAACGTCGCGTATCAACTAGCAGCTCCTTTGAATATCACCGATCACTCGGATCCCTTTTATAACGAAATGTTTACCTCGTCCGGCGAGTTAATCGACCCGACAATTACGAAAAACATTTCGGATTTTTATTTCCAATTAATGGAGTCAAGGAATTCTTTAAAGAACTGCAATGACTCTGTTGGCGAATGCTACGAAATCAAGTACGAACTTTTTGTATTCAAGGCCAGAATTATACAAAGGTTATCGGTAACGCGTGGATATACATATGTACGTGTGTACCGTATCGTAAGAGCATCGGGAGCTCGAAAACAATTTAGTAGCAAAGAAAAAACCGTACAAGTAGATAAAATTATCGTAATCGGCAATAGCAATGCCATATGCATACCATTTCTGAAAATAAATTTTGTTCGTTTCATCTACTGCGAGTAACGTCAATTGTATGCAATTCCTATTTTTACGATGAAACATTTTCATGTGCATGTTCGCTTCTTTGTATGCCATAGCGTTCCAAAGAAATGATGGTACGATATTTATTACGTGAACATTGAAAAACTATTTTTTGTTCCGAGCCCATCTCTGAAGCGATAAATACCCACGCTGTACTCTGTACACTCATTTACACTCAACTTCCGTTCAAATCCCGCTGTTAGGTTGAAAGAGTATTTTGCACTGTTCCCGGAATTAAACGAAACGATGCAACAACAGTTACTGTGGTACTTGGACCAGATGCAGATGAGCTTCGATGCCGCAGATTCCTGGTACGATTTATCACCAGAACAGGATGCGTATATGACAAGCCCGGGTGACAACGGGATTAATTGGAAGGAACGCGGCTACAGCACCATCTTAGATATATTAATGGTTTGGACGCGTCCCTATTTAGAAAATTATATACATATAATGTAATAGTAGTAATGTAATATATATATATATGTATATGTATGGTATTTAAACTATTCGTTTTAGAAAAAATTCCCAAATCCAGAAGAAGAGTTGCCCGTGTTAAATAAAACGATTCTCAAAGCTGAGGTGACAAAAGTCGACTATTCGAACCAAGACGGTATCGTAAAAATAACCACGCTCGATAATAAGGAATACGTAGCCGATCACGTAATCATGACACCATCTTTAGGGGTGCTCAAGGCACAGTACGAAACTATCTTCACCCCTCGATTGCCAGAGTCAAAGATCAGAAACATCAAGGTACCCGGACCTATACTTTTTTCTTCGATCTTCTTCTTTTCTAGCCGAACATTTCTTTACGGAATATCGATTCTACTCTGTTAACTTTACTCTCAGGGTCTAGGGTTTGGGAACGCTGAAAAAATAATCTTGGCATTTAACGACACTTGGTACAATAATAGAGGAATGAAGAACAGGATGTACAGCCTTTTGTGGAATGAAACGGAAAGGAAGGAGCTCGATGCCAATGTATGTAGGTACTACGTACAACTAAAGTTTACCGATAACCTTACCATTACTTTCCTAATACATTTCCGTGTATTTCTTTTAGATAAAAACAAAGTGGTTACCACACGTACTAGGAATTGCCATCGTTGAACATAAGCCTCGCTTGCTGCTTTTATGGATTTCCGGAAGAGGTGCGCGTTTAATGGATGACCTCACAGACGACGAGGTCCTGAATCAAACTATCGACATTTTACAACATTTCCTAGGAAAAAAATACAACGTTACTAGACCTATAGCAATGATAAGGTAGAATCATTTTGGAAATTATCAAAACATTTCTCTTTCTTTCTGTTTCGTCGTAAAATCTTCTTGGTTTCTTCTCTGTAGAAGTAAATGGCATCAAAACAAACATTTTCGTGGCACGTATAGCTACCGATCCATGGAAACTCAGAGAACGAATTCGAGCGCGAAACAGTTAGCCGAACCGATTATAACAATGGGTAAACCGGTAAGTTCTTCGATAAATCAGTTTTAAAAAATCACAACTAAAACCGTATACCGTTACTGTATCGTGTCATCGTATCATCGTGTCCTTTTCTCGTTTTAGGTGATTCTGTTTGCCGGAGAAGCTACTAACGAACATCATTTCTCTACGGTACACGGCGCAATCGGTTCTGGATGGAGAGAGGCCGAGAGACTGATGAATCTATATAGCAAAAACATAACAAAATAGCATTATTTACCTAGACAGATGCTAGATACGATTGACTAGATCAATATTTAAACTCGATCGGAATTATATAAATGAGTTTCTTCGGTATCATATATATCAAATTTTTATTCGTTTCAAGTTAAAGCTGTGCGTGTATGTATATGTATATCTATGCGTACATCGTATATGTATACAAAGAATGTGTATTTGTAAACACGCGTATTTGTGGGTATTTTTAAGATCAACTTTTTGAAACGTGATGTTGTAGAAAAACTTGAGCCTGTTTTATACCGGTTTCGTAAGCTCCATGAGTCGTAGAATAAAAGTTCTCATGAGTTGCTTCACCGGCGAACATGATAACGGGTACATCCTAAAATAAAACGATATCTTACAACAGGTTTTATATTCGACGATTGGTTGCATTCTTTTGCTTACCTTCGTGCCATTATTTCCTTTTACGTTGCTCCATATTGGTTCTGCTAATGTGGCCGGCGATACACCATTCTTGTCACATTTTGTTGAAATGTAACTGTAACCACCTCGAACGTACTTGTTTTTATTCCATTGAGTTCGCAGACACTTCTTCACCGATGGAATTTCATCGAGTTTCAGGTAATGTTTGAGCAATTTTGTGCAATCGATCGCTACCTGTTGTTCGCTTAAAGTTTCCACCGTATAAGCTCCACGACCACCGACCCAACCGAGAAGCACACCCTCGTGATCAGGAATAACGTCGAAGCCTGTCAGATCTCTAGTCCACGCAGCCAATGTTTTACTATGAAAGTTGGTCGAGTTACGCTCCTTCCAGAGCAATTGAAATCCTTCTGTACCTGGTTTCCACCAGGGTGTACCAAAGTCCAGGAAAATTTTATTAATCAAATCGAATCCAAGGCTCTCGATTGCCCGACCAAACGGAGATGGCAACGGAGGTACGAACATGTTCTTATAATTCTCTTTCAAATAACCAAGCGAGCTAGTGATTATGACGCAGTCGGAGAGAATTCGGGTGTTATCGGAGAGTCTCAATAGAACAGGAGTGCGGTGATCATCATGGACAACCCGTCGCCACTCGATGGATTCCACGCAAGTGTTTAGACGCAAATTTTTTCTATTCAATCCATCTGCGATAAGTTTTATTAACGAATTGTATCCGGTTTTCAACGAAAGATGTTCCGGACCGTTAGCAAACTGTCAAGTGTATGTGTATATATATATATATATATACACATATATACTTTATTATTTTGATGTGATCGTCAAGTGTTGGACGCTAGAAAACCTGTTACCTATATTTACCTTGAATTTTCCCCAGGACTTTGTCGACAACTTGTCTAACGTGAGACAAGAATTATCGATCATGAGAAATCTAACGTTCCAATCGAAAATCTCTTTTTTTATACTTGATCTTAACGACGATTCGTTTCCTTCTTGCAAATGCTTTTCGAGGGAAGCCCATAAAACTTTGCCGATATTCTCAAATTCCGGTTCGACGTCCTTGTTCACATAATCTTCGCAAATTTCTAGAGTACTATGAACGAGATCATTTATCTCTTCTACTAACGTTTCTTCGACTTTAATGCCATTATCGCGAATAAAAATGCCTCGACCGTCTCGAAACTGAATGTCCGAAAGTAAATTGTTTTCATAGCAAAGTTGTGCCAGCTGACTTTGATCGCCATGTAAGAACTGAGCACCAACTTCTATCCAACTTTTATTCCATGGTAATGATACTGTTCGACCGCCAACCACATTCTGAGCTGAAAATAAAATGAAATAAGTTGTTAATCATAATTGTAACATACTATACTTATCTTCCGGTACAAAGTTTCATTTACCTTCGAGTAGTAAGTAATCATTAAAATTTCCATCTTCTAATGTTTTTGCAGCTGATAATCCTGCTATTCCGGCTCCTATTATTACAACTTTTGTTCTCGATGTTATCTCGCTAATAGTACTCGGTATTCTTCCCATTTTTCCAAAGTTGTTCGTCACTTGTTTTAACCAATCACGTGTTCTACATGATTCCAATTGTGATGTTTTTATTAACACTTGATTCTTTTATGAATGTGTATATGTGAATCAAGAGAATATGCAGATGCAGACAATGAAAACGTAAACATAACGATTAACAGATGTTAACAAATGTGATGCGATAATAACAGACAACATCGTTCAACTAACTCTGTAATATTATTTATTACTTGTAACAATAATTAGTAGAGGATTCAAACATAGGAACAAGATCATGAAATTAAACCGTTATTTAAACATATCCCAAATATTCACATACAACTTAATATTATTTGTTTAGAAGGTTGTAAATATACATATAAGAAGTATTAGTTCCCTGGATGTTGTAAAGCATCGAGTAAGTTTATAACTGACTGTCATCCTTTACCAAGAAACATGTGGCTCTGGTTAGAGCTGTGACTTTAGTTGCCTAAGAAAAAGCATGCTGATCAATACGAATAGAACGTATAAATCGAAATCATATAAGAACATACAAACATTAAACATGTTTAATATACAGTGATCATTCGCTCATACCTTGTTTTTAAACTAAAAATAATTTGAAATTAATAATAATAATAATAATAATAATAATAATAATAATAATAATAATAAACAAAAACAAAAACAAAAGAATGTATACTACAAACTACGAGTCACACAAATTGTCTTTGTATGTATATCATTTATGGACCTAGTCCAGAAAGAAAAGTAAACATGTTGCATGGAATAAAGGACGAGTTGCGAATGAACATATGTAAATTATAGTATGTAATGCAAATCAAGATAATTAAACAAATACAATAAAATGTGTATAAAAGTAGTACAACGATTGTAAAAGTGAATTTATTTCGCCAAATAAATTTCAAATATTTATAGGAGTGAAAACGAAAAAATTGTTGAATTTACCTATGAAAGTTTATTATTCTATCCGCTTCTCTGAAACCTGTTTCAATTGCTCCATGCACGGTAGAATAATAATGATCGTGCGTCGCTTCTCCAGCAAAGTGAATTATCTAACGAGGAAATGAAATTATTAGAAAATCTGATACGTGTTATTATTTGAATATTAAATTATGAGAAATACATACAGGTTTACCATCAGTTGTTACAAGTGGATCTGCTAAATCTTTTGTTTTCGCATTCAACTTCTCGGTTGTTATACTTCTAAAGCTGTAAGATCCACGGAAATGTTCATCCGTATACCACGATGATCTAGCGAGCAACAAGAGAAATGCTAATATTAATACATTAGTACAAACTAATGTGGAGGAACGTTAGGTATACGGATAGATTTGATAATGCGTAACAATAATAAGAATTATATTACGTTGTAAAATACTACCTAAGTATTCGATCAAATTTTGGAATGTCGTATGCTTTTTCGAGAAACATTTCTAGCAGCAGATATAATCCGTCGGATACATCATTATCGGGAAGCAATTCCATCTGTTTTGCATATTTACCAGAGATCCATGCGCATAATACTCGTGATTGGTAGTCTACAGGAATGAATGCAAAAACATCACAGAGCCACTCGTATTCCTAAATCACACACGATATATTTAGTATATTTAAGAAACGATATCGATAATAAGTATTAAATAGTACATGTAGTACTTGTCCGTGAGATTTAAGAAATTCTATTTTGTCTTCTTTAGGCCAAATTAAACTGAAACCGGCGCAATCTTTCTTCCACCATCTATGTGGAAATTCCAGGAAAACTTTGTTTACAGTTCCAATATTCAAACCCTAAGTAATATTTGAAAATTAAATATATGGCGAGATTTTAAATCCAGAAAATCGAATTAAGATATCATTTCATATTTTTATATGCGTGTACCTTCAATGCGTGTTGTTTCTTGTCTGGCAAGATTGGTGTAAACATCGTAGCATGTTTCTCTTTTAAAACTCCAAGCGACGGAGTAAATATAACATGAGATGCTATATATTTGGAACCATCTTTTGTTGTTACAATTATATTATTAATCGATGTGTAGTCAATATTGGAAACATCCTTATTGAATTCGATCTTCTCCATTATGGGTAATACATTTTTTGGATTGGAAGTCTTTCTCTAAAAGAGTAACGAAATAAACGATACATGTTATCAAACTTTTTCTTTATCAAATTTCGCAATTATAGTTAATATAAATTATGCTTACAGATAGTAAATCAAACAGTGTTTTATAACCACGGTGTTTCCAATTAAGTACATGATCTCCTTCGCAAGTCCAATAGTTTGGCATTTCTTTTGCGGAAACTTCAAACCACGAATCGCTGCATTGAATTGAATTATCAAATTTATGTATCCAATCTAACAACTGTTCCGCTCTAACGCGAGTAGTAAATGGATTTTTTTCAAAGATCTTATAAAATCTAGAATAATAATTCACTTAATTTAGTTAATTTAGTTAATTATAGTTGTATACATATACATAGAGTGATCGGCATATAAAACTTTGTAATGCAATATTTAATGCAATTTAGTGCATTTAAATGTAATATTCGATCTAGCGCAGTATTCGCGTTTTCAATTTGAAATTTAAGCGGTGAAATCAGATGTGGTATGATTCATCGGCCTTGAAGGAAATAGTGGTGGGGCGTGGGGCAACTATAGTGTTATCAAGTGTTATATTATAGCATATAGTCTCTATAATACACTTGTTACAAATTACAAACCGTAAACGCGTACGCGATACGAATGCAATTAATCTGTCAAATTCTTTGTGTAAATACAAGTAACCTTTAATATTGTTTGTCGTGATAATGCTATAGTACGTTACGATTTGTATCTATCTATATATATATATATATATATAGATAGATATATAAGTGCAGGAATAATATATATACGCTTTTAACGATGCTGCTGTTTACAAGGATGCACTATAACATTACGGTTAAAAAAGGAATATATTAAAATACTATTTTGTTGTACGTCTAACATGTTTGCAAAAAGGTGGGAATCGTTTTCTCGACTGTATAAATTATTTAAAAAATAAGGACATACTCTGATTGTACATAGATTAAGTATATGATCTTACAAAAAATACAATTAAAAGTACAACTTTGGTATGTCGAATAAAGTATAAAGAATTTTGATATACCATTTTAGCAATGTCGATCCCGAACTGGAAAGGTTACGGAAAGAGGTCGATGTTCCGCCAAATTTGGATACGGTGGCGCTAAATATACAAAGAGCTACAGCACGAATTCATGCGTCGTATTTATTTGAACACATCGGACGACCCACTCTACATAAATTATGTTTGTTATTGAGTTCTACTGCCACAGGAAAAATGTATAACGGATGGCAGGAATTTGCAGCTCATATGGGCTTGACAATGGAACAAATACGTGTACGCATGCATAAAATTAACGTACTTTCTAAGAAAGATATTTTAACCGCTACTTTTCTAATTGTTACTCGTCTTTTCTAGTGTATAGATTATGATTTCAAGAACTTACAGGATCCAACTTATTATGTATTATTAGCTTACGTGCAACACGTCGATGCAACTATAGACAAAATTTTAAACGCCTTGCAAAAGATGCACCGTTTCGATGTGATTAATCAAATAAAGGATAACATTACCGATTTAATTGATGCGATTCCATCAAACTCTTCGGCTGATGGTATTTTAGAAACTATCGCACAGCGTATAGAAATGCTATGTATCTTTTCCCTGTTAATAATTATACGTTTTGATGCTTACACAGAATCTGCTATACTTCGATCAAAGAGTATACCAAGAGCACCGTTAGTTTTAACTCCGATAGAAATTGTACAGAAAATGCAAAACGTAGGAGACAACTCTGGATACATTTTGCAAGGTAATTTACAAAAGGTATCGTAGAGTGTTTAATGTATAATACATATCTCGAGGTTGTGATTGTAGTATAAGATATTAAATTTTTTTTGTTCACCTTATACATAGACAAAACAGGCATATGGATGCATAGTTATGCTAACATTTGCCGATGATGGTTTAACAACGGCGCAACGTATAGCAAAAATATTTAGATCTAAACAGCCTAAAATCGGAGTAGTCATACTTCAAGAACAAGAACACTATGTATACAGCAGAGCAGAAGAGTTTATAGACGATTGTTTTAGACAAGTAATTCCATTTGCATCTGAATACAATGCAAGATTTACCGATACCTTTCGATGTAACTATTTATTACTTCCAGGTGAACTTCATCGTACCAATATTAACGCAAGAATATTTGGAAAGAATACATAATCCTCACCAAACGTATAGCGAAGATCAAAATAAACTGGACGCCAAGTATATAAAATATATATATTCTTTGTTAAGATATGAATATGTGAGAAGTCAATGTATAAATTGTCGTGTAAGGTGCGTTTTTTGATTACATCTTACTGCTTCTATTTTGCATATTTAACGATAATTCTAAGATCTTTTTAATAGGTGTATAGTTTCCGATAAAGAAGTATATGCAGTTGCAAAATCAAATTTACACCCAACATTGCAAGCATGGTTCAGGGAAAGCGATATCGACGCATTCGTCGAAAACATTCTGTTACGAAAGTCCTCGCGGTGAAAATTTATAACGAGCACATAAATAAAAAATTGTAACAGTTTCTATATAAAGAACAATAAAGTCTCTTATATGCGTTTGTGTATATATTCCTCTAACTCGTGTACTTACCGATTTATAAAATATTCTCCGTAAGAATCTGCATTGTTTATCTCATCCGATGTATGTTCAGAAATATAATAATATAATTTTAATGTTTCCGTGGATTCCTTTTTCGATAATATTTCACCTTTCGCAGTGACGAAAATGTGTCCATCGAAATCATTAAAACATTTCGACGAATCCAATAGTTTATATGGGAAAGCAAGGTCAAAGACTACATTTCCACGTTCCCCGTGAACCCATTGCGCTCCTAATTCTACAACATTATCCGCTGAAAGTACAAAAATATAATAACTTTGTATAACTATGTTGTACATCCTATATTATTTTTCATAGTATACAAACAATTGCAATAGTTTAGTGTGATTTTTTGAGAAATCTTAGATGTAAAGAGAAGCGTTTTACTTACAAAATTCTACCGTATGTATTCTACCACCAATCCGATTTTTTCCTTCAAGAATTATTACGTTTTCCAAACCCGCTTCTATCAATCTAGCTGCTGCAGCAATACCTGCAGCTCCAGCTCCAATAATTATTACTTTTGGTCTGTTAAACATTACTACGTTTTAACGCGTAACAATCTAGTATGTTCGTGACAATGACATTCAGAGATATGATATCTTTGTAATTTAAATTTATACGAAATATTCAGATAACCATATCTTGCCAATTGTTATAATCAGTCCCTCACGACTCACGACCACTCACACGACAGTCACGACTGGTTACGACACGACGCTAGACGCAACGACCCTCTGAAGTAAACTTTCCAAGATATCCGAATATAATTTATGATATATGAAGAAGGAAACTGAAGAGGGAAATTATTGAGAAACATTCATAAAACACTAAACGAAGAATATATATTATAAAACGATATTTATTAGATGAAATCTTAGCTCAACAACAGTTCAAAATAAATTTGACTTAGGTTAGAAACAGAGTTGGATGTGATTATTGATACCATTAATAAATGGATAATTGATTTTGCATGTTGTTCATTCCGTTGTTTTCTCGACTACCAAGTATCGTTTATTAACTTTGTAACGATGGCACAGAATAAAGAGAAACTTCCACGAAAAGTTAGTATCGTTGTGTAAAAAAGTAATTATTTCGGCTATAGTTATTATACTAGAATTGAAACATGTTTTATTGTACAGAGATACAGAAGAGACGAGGAGAAGGAGAGTCCTTTGGAAACAGATGACGCATACGTTCCTTATGTACCTGTTAAAGAACGCAAAAAACAACAACTAGCCAAGCTTGGTAAGCTTGGACAGCTAAAAGATGAAGCTGCTGTTGGAATTATTGGGAAAAGTAGTAGCGAAAATGAAAGAGACGATGCAGACGACGACGATGGACAAGTATGGGGAAGGAAATCCAATATTTCGCTGTTGGACCAGCACACCGAATTGAAAAAATTGGCAGAAGGTACAAGATATCTGTACAAATGTACATCTATAGTAGCATTTTGATAAAAGTATCGATGAAGTAATCGATAAAATTTTTCAGCCAAGAAAGAAAGCGCTATGGAGAAACAGTTGAAAGAAGAAGAGAAAATTCTTGAAAGCGTAGCAGAAAACAAAGCTTTAATGGGTGTGGCAGAATTGGCAAAGGGTATTCAGTACGAAGATCCGATAAAAACTAGTTGGCGACCTCCGAGGACAGTTCTCGCTTTAGGAGAAGCGAGGCACGACAGAGTTAGAAGGAAGCTCCGAATTTTGGTAGAAGGAGACGATGTTCCGCCACCGTTAAAAAGTTTTAAAGAAATGAAATTTCACAGAGGAATTTTAAACGGTTTAGAACAGAAAGGTATCGTCAAACCGACGCCTATCCAGATTCAAGGAATACCTACAGTGTTAGTATACGTTTAACGTACCGCTAATCGTTTCTTTGTACAATATAATGTTTTTGTCCAATTTTTTTTTTTATACACGTTACAGGTTATCTGGTCGTGATATGATTGGCATTGCTTTTACTGGTAGTGGAAAAACATTAGTGTTTGTATTACCTATCATAATGTTCTGCTTAGAGCAAGAAGTTGCTATGCCATTTGTAAGGAACGAAGGACCGTATGGTATAAATACTTGGTATATTTACATAAAGTAACAAAGATAAATATTGTGTAACGGGTGATGATATTCTTGCAGGTTTAATCATTTGTCCATCGCGAGAATTAGCAAAGCAAACGTATGATATCATTCGTCATTATACGAACAGTTTACGTCAAACAAATTGTCCCGAAATTCGTAGTTGTTTAGCCATCGGTGGCGTGCCTGTATCTGAATCATTAGAAGTGATTAACAAGTAGGTAGATTGTTAGTACTGTGATTGTTTTTTATTGCGTCGTATTATATAATTTGTTTGTTGGTTGTAGGGGTGTACATATCATGGTGGCAACTCCTGGACGATTAATGGATATGTTAGACAAAAAGATGGTAAAACTTAGCGTGTGTCGTTATCTTTGCATGGACGAAGCAGATCGCATGATCGACATGGGTTTCGAGGAGGATGTCCGAACGATTTTCTCGTTTTTCAGGGTAAACATACATTAGCAAAATGCTTTTAATATAATTATATGGGTGGTGTAGATTACGTATGGTGGTATACCGTTTACAGGGTCAGAGACAAACGTTGCTATTTTCTGCGACTATGCCGAAAAAGATACAAAATTTTGCTCGATCCGCTTTAGTAAAACCTGTCACGATAAACGTTGGTCGAGCAGGTGCTGCATCGATGAACGTAATACAAGAAGTTGAATACGTTAAGCAAGAAGCTAAGATCGTGTACCTTTTGGAGTGCTTACAAAAGACTCCTCCACCGGTACTTATATTTGCCGAGAAGAAACAAGACGTAGATGCTATTCACGAGTATCTATTGCTGAAAGGTGTTGAGGCAGTAGCGATACATGGTGGAAAAGGTACGTATAATACATACCTTTCTATCAAACGAATGCTTTTTCTTTAAGAGATTTCGGGTTGGATATTTCAATTGTTTTCTTACTTTGTTTCGTAGATCAGGAAGAGAGATCGCGTTCCGTGGAAGCGTTTCGCGAAGGTCGGAAGGATGTACTGGTGGCAACAGATGTCGCATCTAAGGGTCTCGACTTTGCTGATGTGCAACACGTTATAAACTACGACATGCCCGACGATGTGGAGAACTATGGTAATCTTACAACTACATCTAGTAAAACGGTTTGAATTAATTATTTAATCAATTGCAATTAACTAAGTAATAGGGTTTCTTGTACAGTACATAGAATTGGAAGAACTGGTCGTTCCGGTCGGACTGGAATAGCGACTACGTTCATTAATAAAGCAAACGATGAATCTGTGTTGCTCGATCTGAAACATTTACTTATGGAAGCGAAACAAAAAGTTCCACCGTTTTTGTTGGAGCTTTGCTCGGAAAATGAAAAGTATCTCAACTTGGGAGGTAAACTACTTCGTATTAGATTATTAAATATACAATGGATTTCTTTTCCTTCCATTAAAAACAGAGAATAAAACTATTTACTTGGTTACTTGATTTCAGACGAACGTGGATGCAGCTATTGCGGTGGCCTTGGTCACAGAATCACAGAGTGCCCTAAACTGGAAGCCATCCAAAATAAACAAGCATCTAATATCGGACGTCGCGATTATTTGGCCAGCAATGCTGCCGACTATTAAATCAGACATTTTCGATATCATTCTTCCAGCGTAATGTTGCAAGCCTTTTGTATATAAATCTTATGCATAAATTTTGTAAACTTATATCGATGAGAGGAAGGAATGTGTAAATAGTATCGTACAATTTCTATAAAAAACTGATAAATAAATAATACCGTGGTTTCACGGTTTCAAGATACTTTCACGTTTCTACTCTCGCGTTAGTTCCTTATTCTTAATCTAACGTTCTCTTGTTTGAAATCTTGATACGCGATGTTTTTGTCATCGCTACCGACGCAAGTTTCTCGCAACTAATGATAATAATTGAAAAAGTGAACATTTTTCAGCAGTATACTATTGCTATTACTCGATTAAATAAAATTTAAATAAAACGATGACACGAGAAAAGGACGGAGTGCGGAGTAACAAAAGCAACGAGAGTATTCAGGAACGAAAAGCCGTCGAGATGGAAAATCGTCGACGAGCATTGTTCAACAGAAGCGAAAATAAACAGCGTTTACGTCAAGCACATATCGAGCGCAAAGAGACGATAGAAGCAATCAAATTTCATCAAGCTAAAAAAGTCTTTGACCTGAAAATGAAACAATCTGAACGCGCACACCGATTAGCCCAAGAATTATCGCTCCGTAAACGTAAGCGTGTATAAAATACTTTTTCGCATCTCATTTGGAACTTTATATACATATAACTGAACCAAAGTCACGTTCCGTTCGCGTAGATTTTGAATTGGAAGAATTTTTCAAACGGAGGAGAACAGGCGATGCTGTATCGAGTGTTTCGAGTTGCAATGCGGAGGACATGGAAGTTAAATTAACCGAGAGGAGAAAACAAGAAGAGGAGGAGGGGAAAGATTCAAAGTTAAACAGCGTATGGCCCTATACCGACGACTTTGACTTCGTGAAACAAGAACGACAGAAAAAACTAAACTACAAAAGAGAATTACAAAATCAGATGATAGACAATTGCCGCAGGCATCGCGAGAGAGAGGAGGAAAAGCACCGTGAACGCAAACTATCGGAGGATATCGAAAAGGCACTGCGCGTAGAGGATCTAGAAGCAGAGAAACGGAAAAAGGATACCGCTTTTCTGTTGCAATTCGAAAGGGAAGCCTTCTCGAAGGCTCGACAGATTTGGAAAAACAAACGTAGGGAAATTCTCAGACGGGAGTACGATGATATTTTACGTATGGTGGCTAAGAAGGAGGTTTTGCAAAAAAGTGAATTCGAGCAAAAGGTTGAAAAGAAATTAATCTATCGGAGTTGAACGTTGAGTTAAATATTGCATTCGTTCCTCTTCTAGACCGATACGGACGCGAAGAAGGATGCCGTAATAAAAACGCTAGCGATTAATATAAAGAACGAAGAATACAGAAAATTCGAACGGGAAGAAATTTACCACGAGTTATATCTGGCAGAGAAAGAAGATGATTTTTCGAATGAAGCACTCAAGCTGACTATGAAGAAAAAGCAAACGGCTAAACAACTTTTACAAGACATGGTAACGCGAGTTAACTTACGAATACGGGGTTCCATTCGAGTAATTATAAAAGAAAAAAATAGGCAATCGTTACTCTATTCGTTGCGAAAAACGTATTTAGAAACGCGTGCGTAAAATAATAGGCGAGGCACCAAAAAGCTGCTGCTGAGAGGAAAGCCAAAGAAGACGCAATCGATGCGGCTTTCGGTAGGTATCTGGCCGAGGAACGACGAAAGTTGGAGGAAAAGGAAAAGCGGAGGGAGCAAGTTCGCCGTGAGAAAAGTATGCAAGACGAATGTTCGAATTAGAATGCTCTTGAATGCTTCTATAATGAAACATGCAATCTAACAATAATTGCGTAACATTTTACTTTCAGGTATGCGATACGGGAACGAATTAAGAGAGATTATAAGGAAGAATAGGATACGACATTCGCAAGATGACGCTCCGGGCCGATCCCCGTACCTGTAGCCGACTGAAACGGTGAGGTACGCGGAAGAGAGGAAGACGACGACGACTCGAAGCGGCGCAAAAGAAAAATGCAACGACAAATAATTTCAATGACTCACTAATCGAACAACGCGTTGCATACATGTATTCTATTTTTCTTTGTATTTTCTATGATAAGCAGGATATCGCATTAAATTCTCGAGTGTCTCGAAACTTTGATCAAGAGAATTATTTTTACGTCTATTTATTGGTATACAGATATATACATATACATATTTAAATTGTGTATATGTATATATATACAATGGTGCGCAAGAGGCCGATGCTCTCGTGGTTCTCGTTATTTGTACAAAGTCCGTGTAAAAATACAGCAGTCCTATGTTGTGTGTAGGATATAAGTAGGTACGCGATAAATTAACAGAGTCTTGCCTCGGGCGTGTTTAGCGTTGAAAAATCAAATGGGAACTTTAGCGTCGATCGATCTTCTTTGTTCCATGGATCGGATTTTTCTTGTCAGCCGAGGCAATCCTCAAGCGATCTCCTTCTACGTTTTACCCCTTCCATTTGCAACAATTTCACCAGAGACGTACGATATGACGATTTTTTCGATTTAGTTTAACGGACAGAGAAGGGGCTCGAGTAGAGAAACAAGGTGCACCTATTCTGGTGTTAAGAATATGTTTACGTATGTATAATGTATATGTAAGTACGAACGTTAGTTTTCTTAGTTAACGGCTAGTCGTTATAGTTACTTACGAACTAAAATTAATCGTGGTTAATCGCGTCACGATGATAATCGGAAAAATGAATGTCTATCGCTGAAACGGTATACACCCTTGGAAACGATAACATTTTAAAATAGATATACTTGTAGATTCGCGAAACATATTCCTGAGATCGTGGAAAGAAGTTATTTTATCGTTCCCCCTCGAATCTTCTAGATAGATCGTTAACTTTAAATTGGATATGCGATAAGTTAAGTTTAATACTAGAATTTTGTATACCTAATACTATGTGGAACCTGTACATCCTCACTCGTCGACGTGTTTCTCTCGACGAACGTGGCTCTCGCTCTTAGCCATCTCAGCTAAACCATCTATCGAAAACATTTCGGAGTGTCGAGAACGAATCAGACGAGGATGGTCGGTCGACACGACACCACTGGCTCAGAACCGGTCAAAATCTTTGACTTGGTAATTTAACACAGATCGACCTTAAAAGTAAAATCACATTTCCTTACGCAACTCATTCGCCTGTGTTAAATCGACATCGACAAAATTGTTTCGCTCGCGTAATAATAAAATCACATATTCTTGCGGTTCAAGTACTCGTACACGCGTATGTATATACACGAGCAACCAATTATTTTGTCATTTTATTACTACGTTTTATTCGTTTAGTTTAAATAGAAATGGGCAAACGTGAACATTTCTTCGAGTACCTACATATATATATATATATATGTATATAGTATATACATTGGATTCTTTCAATTTCCGACATACTTGTCACATGTAGCCACGCACGCGCTTGTATATGGAGATCAAAGTATGAATACATCGCGTACATGTATTCAACTTTCTGTTAAACGTTAATTTTGTTGGAGTATTTATAGCAAAACCGTTATTACTTGTGACAACTTGAGAGGAAGTTTGCCCACCTCTGTCTCCTAATCGCATCGAATTTCATCGACTGTGAACAATTAGAATATTTATCACTTTTCGTCGATGAAACTACGTATTTGTCGCACATCTTTCTTACCGTTCGAAGCATTTTCTTTCAAGAGTTTAATATCGACGACACACAGAAGCGCTTTCTAACACATCATTCTTGTGAGTCCTTGGCATGTTTCGTAAAACTCTTTCTTTGTTTTTTTACCATGCATGAAATTGTAAGCGTCGATCGATGTGGGATCTTCGGTGAAGCATTAAAATAGGAAAAGAAGTTTGCGAACTTTGCGAACGAATCCAAGAGTCTTGCGTATTTTTACAAAAAATTGATCGCCGCGTAAATAACAAAATATATATGTTTACGCGCGCACACACACAATCGCGAACGAAAGGAACATAATCTCAATAATTACACGCAAGAAACACGTAGAGCGATAAATGGGGGGAATGTTTCATGGACACAAAATATTTCAATGGAGTAAGCGTATACATTAATAGCACCGCACAGCAATCATAGACTATTTCGGTACAATTAATTAATCATCTTATTCAGTTTCGATACTTGCTGTTTATCTAACGATCTATAATTCGACGGGGGAATAAAATTCACGGAAACCTAGTAACGTGTCGCTAATTCTCGTATATTTGTACAGTCTCAAAAATATAAATAGTTTAACGAGTTCATCGCCATCATCACCGTCATGGTTATCACAACCATCATAGTTATCATTATCATCATCATCATCATCATCATCATTATCACGATCGTCATCGTCGTCGTCGTCGTCGTCGTAACTGTCGCCATCGCCGGTATCGTCATCATTATCATTATCATCATCATCATCGCTTACGTACTGGAATTGCAAATAATCCGGCAAGGATTACACTGCGATTAGGAGTTGCCGGGCATAGGAACCATGAGAACAGCATATGAGATAAACAGCAAGTCCAGGCAAAGTATCGAAGCGAAAATGATGATCGACAATAACTTTTTTAAAAAGTGAAAATCCCGAGGTAATTTTGTGTTTAAAATTTGTATGGTAAGAATGTATCGAAAAGAGACACTATGCGTTCCTTTTCGATAACGAGGAGTACGGTTCATCATTATTTAAATTGCCTGCAAACTTGCTGTTCCTCTCGCAACTATCATCGCCAGGGAAACAAAAAAAAGTTCTCTTCCAACAGTGAGATCCCTTTTCCGAGTTTCGTAGAGCGGTGTACAATATAATAGGCACGATGCAGCAGTAGGTTTAAGTGTTTCTTGTACCGTTGAAGGTACGGTAATAATCACGCTATAATTTGTCTCTCGCAATGATTGAAAGCTGATCGAATCCTTGAAATACAGGATGCCAAAAAAAGATTAAAATTCCTTTTAAAAAAAAGAAACGTTCGTCGAGTCACCCTGGATAGGAGCCGCGATCGCAAACGAACCGGAACTTACACTTTGCAAGCGAAAAGTAAAATTTCACCGTGATTTGTTTGTTCGTTTGTCTGGTTTTATTTTCTTCTTTTTTCTTTAGATCAGTAGATTTGCGGTGTTGACGTATTCTTACGCTGTAAATATACGTGCAATCGTCGATGCGTAGTCTTTTAAATGTTGAATTTGGCCCCTTATCTTTGGAAGAAAAATACTTGGCTTAGATGTGTGAAACTAGCACTGGTATGTATGACACGATGCTGCTCGCCGAAGCACATTCCTCCATAAAACGTGGTTCGTTACCGATTACACTATTCCAACCACATAGAAACGCAAGGGAGGGAGGCCGTCGTTCGTTTGTCGAACGATACGTTATAGTAATATATGTATAATACTAGGAAGACGTGAAAGAGAGAAAAAAGCGTACGCGATAGGTGTATACGTTTTGTTGGCCGCTAAGGCATATTCGTGAGCAAATAAATTCAACCACGGTAAAACGGAAGAAGCAGACTCTGGGTTAGGTAGATTTTGTCCCATTTTTAAAAGAAAAGACAACCAGCAACAGCCGCCATGTATCCGGCTGAATACGAAAAAACGGGCTGTAGTTGTTCTCCGACACCGATGTTCGTTCTCGGCGACAAAATGGGGCGTAAAACGTCCATTAGAGTTCTTTCGCGACTTCCTCGGACGGGATTTCTCGATGCAACGGCGGTTTTCGTTTGAAGCAAAAGTGATTCTTGCCCGACAAGGAGATATCCGGGTGTGTCTGACCGTGGTCACGTGTCCGAGAATAGAAACTCACTCTCGGACAAGAGTACCTCGAGATCAGAAGGAACGGTATGAAGATCAGAATTGGCCGGGTCAGGTAAATCACCTGTACCGTTTCCGATTCCTGTAGGTGCTATTTGTCTGGCTCTACCGATTCTGACCCTATCCTTCTTTTTCGGGGTCCGCAGCAGAACGCCTGTCCTCGGAATCTTGGATCTGCCGTTAGCGAGGCTCGCGTTTGCCGGCTGAGTGCCGACCAATTGAGCAACCACCTTGTCCGACTTTCGTAATTTTACGCTAAATTTGAAGGGGGGGTTGTAAACCACTTGCAGCTTTGCTCTCTCTTTTCGCGGTTTGTTGCCAGCCGAGCTTTTTGTTTCTCTGGATTCAACGGGCCTTCTCGAGGCGACGATCTGTCTGGTTGGCGGTAACCTGGTCCCGGCACTCGTTAGCCCTACGGGAGTGGACTTGCTCTTCGGTAGCCCGGACGCGTTCGTTCTCGTCATTTCCGGTCGACATTGAGAAGACGCCAGCAGCCAGGAACGAACTTTGCTTTTAGGATCAGCGTTCGGCTCGGATTCTTTTTCGGCCTGAGTGGCCGAATAGTCGATCACTTCTTTTCTCTGTTGCTTCTTGCAACGCTTCCTTTTATCGTTGTCGCCGTTGGTGGGTGTGTTGCTAACGAAATTTTGTTTGTCTCGAGAAAGAGTCGCCGGGATAGTCTTTTTTCTTTTGTTTTCTTGAACAACGACGGTCGTCGGCTCGGCTGATCTCTTCCGGACCAACTCTTCACTGGGATTCGTCGATGTCTTCTTTGGCTGTGGCTGTGGCTGTGGCTGCGGCTGCGACTGCGGCTGCGGCTGCGATTGCGGTTGCGATTGCGATTGCGGTTGTGGTTGCGGTTGCGGTTGCGGCTGTGGTTGCGATTGTTTCTTTTTTTTCTTCGATGCATCCTTTGGAAAAGAAAAAGAACGATTCATAATACATTACGTAGTTACGAGAAATCACCGGAACGATCGCAATCGGTCGGGCTGAATCAACAATTTGTATTCTCACCTTGGCAGAGTTTTCGCCTGCATTGCCGTGAGAGTCTTTATGCTTTCGATGTCTTCTCTTCTCTCGGACTTTTCTGCTAAGTGGAAGCTTGGCGCGTACAGCCGGCGGATGTACCGTGACTCCCTCCGCTCCCTCCGGCGGCAGACGAACCGTTTCCGTCGTCGAGCTGTGCATTATCGTGACCGACTTGAGCTTCAGATCCGGTCGTTTGCCCAGCATTCTCATGCTCGCCACCTAGGTTCCAGAAAAGAGTCGAGAAATATCGACGATACCAACTATCGCCCGGAATTCTATTGTTCGAGGTAGGTAAATACCAAGATAACGACGTAGGGGAGCGTTAGGAGCGTAACGATCATTGACGATTCAAATGAACTACGATGAGACACTAGGAATAACATGAACCAAACTAGCGGTTACCGATAATAGCTGCGAACTGTATCAACGCTGCGTCGACGAATAAATACACGTATCTATTATACTTTTGTCTTTCCCGTAACTTACTCTCTATACGTTTCCTCGACCGTTTCTGGCGCAAAAATTCGGATTGATAATAGCATAATAAATTGACTTATCCTAAACGAAGAAGAGGTTAAAACATGTACAAGATTGTAGAAATAACGTATGCATGGTTGTATACGCAAATCGAAAAATCAACGGGACACGTACCAATAACAATACCGCTGCCAAAACGATCAAACCAGCCGCGTACCAATGGTCGATAATCCAGCGACGAAAAGTGGCAAGACTTTCGTCCGACAGCAAGAGCTTCCTCAGAGTCGCTAACGGACCGCTTGGATCCACCTGTGCGCGATAAAAATGACCTAATAAATATTATGCAGACGGTAATTGTAAAATTGATTCCAAGTATCGTAGTACCTCTCGACACTTTTGGAAAACGTCACAATAACCGTTGTAGTCGTTACACGGTGTTCCTGGTTTCGAAAACATATCTGGAATATCGAACGGCGGAGAATTCCAGTCGAAGGATGACCTGTCGGAAGCGAACAATGATTTTATCGATACGATAAGAGATACTTGCATCGTCGAAATGTCTGTCAACGTACAAGCAAGGCTGACTCTCTCCGGGAAGACGACAACAGAGTTCACAAGCTTTCGTCGAAGGGTCATTTGGCCCCGGAATGCACTGACAAGATTCCAAACCATATGCAAGGCATATACTACCTGTACATTCCTGCAAAAGAACGAAACAAACGATATCCATGTTTGAGAAACTTTTGTAACTTGTAGTTGCCGGCGATTAGTAAGGCGTTGCATTATTTTCGTTATGAAAGAAGAAAAACCCAAGTCCCTTTTGTAAAAGAAAAATGTAGAAAAGTTTCGCATTCCCTAGTGGATGATGTACTTACTCCCATAAAGCAAACGAATTCGCGATTGCAGATCGTCTTGTTAGGCTTGTTGATAGAAGGAGGACAGTAGGGTGATCTACCGTCGCAGAAGCTCGCATCGCGGCATCCGTTGTCATCTCGGCATTTCTCTCCGAATCGTAAATTACACTCGGCGGTACAACACGGACCCTGCACAAACGCGAAACGCGACACGTATTCGAGTTAAATTTGATTCGAGTTCCATTCGAAACACAGACTACAGATTACAGACGACAGAAGACACTCGACGAATCGTTTCCGCATACCTGACTAGGACTGCACACGGATCTTGGCGTAAGAGTACACGGAGTTTCATCCGCCGGTGGATATCGACGTTGCGGAAAGCAACACGAGTCCCTGCAATCTTCTTCCCATCCGCAGTCGCATTCTTCGCCTTCTTCGACTACGCCATTTCCACACAACGACACTTGCGGTTCTGTCGACACACAATCGAGTCGTTTTCTTGGTTACAATTGGTTAATCGTACGACGTATATTTGGAACGCGTAAAAATAACGAAGGAAAGACTGACCGGTGAAGCAACCCTTCGGCGAACGAGCTTTGCTATTCAAAACCGGATTAATGGCCGTCAAGCTGCAGGGGCTGAAACGATTATTGTTACGCTTGTCGCCACTAGTGGCACGAGCAAACATAATGAAGTTTCCATCCTCTCCACCGGGCGTGCATTGTTCCGGATCGTGCTGTAACAAAGTAAAGTGGCAGTTAATAAATGGGTTACGCATATATCGACAGTGTCTCGAGGTTTCGCGTAAAATGCGCGGTTCCGAAGGAAATAAAAGTCCGCGGGGAAGGTAAATGAAAGGGGCAACCTACCGGTGAACCAAAGTTATGACCGATCTCGTGGGCCAACGTCACGTGAGAAACTGCAGGCGGCACATGCTTGCCGTAGTTGAGCAGAGTCACTATTCCGGTGTTCAACGACTTCATGCTGCCGCGATAGTGCTGCAATATTTAGTCGTACGTTTTAGTCTCGAGTTCCCTCTTAATTTCAGGGATTCTTTTCTCTGACAATGAGTCGTTAACACGATCGACGCCGCGTAGCGTTCGCTTCGTTTTAACCTCTCGTCGAGTTGTCCGATGAAATACCGAGCAGCGTTAATTTCCAATCGTAAGTAAAACTTACGCCATTTTTTTCGCAAACTCCGCCAGCATTTTTCAAATCACCGGTCCAAGCGAGGCCCAACGTTCCCATCTCAAAGTCCCTGTACGTAAACATGTAAGCCAAGCAGAACGCGTCGTAGTCTTCCTCTGCAACCAACGAACAGGCGTTTCGAATTATCCGATCGTCAGGTTTACGAACAATTACGAAGAAATGTATTATATTTACCAGAAAAGAGTTCCAGATACTTTTCCACGCCATAGTTCCCTGGAAACCGATAATTGGGATCTCTGAGAGCGTCCTCGCTGTGTACTTTGACGCGTTTTATCATAAAACTAATGTTGTCCGGTCTTCCGTCCTGATTGAAATCTGAAAAAAAAAAAAACGAAATCGAGATCTGCAATTGGTCGATAAGACCAAAGTATCCGCGATTTACATAGCGATACTTAAATAAAGCACAATTTTAGATTTTCTTACTCGTGAATCGAATTTTCTATTGGGGAAAGTGTTTGGATAAAATCGTACCGGTATGCTTGTAAATGGAGTTGACCCTTTGCACGTGTCTAGTCATCACTTCGATACAAGCCTCCTCCGTGCCGTATCGCGCGAAAAATTGATGGTCGGCTTGCAAGTAGAGCATGCAGGTGGTCTTCCGTGGATCCACGGTGGCACGTTTGTGCAAATGTCTCGCGATGCGATCTCCGTTGCTCGTTCTGGAACCAAACGGCAACAGTTGAACGTTTTTTACGCTCTCTCCATCTTTCAGTGTAAAAACTTTATTCTGCTATGATTACTATTGTACGCTCGAGAAACTTTAATCATATACATATGTATAGCCATTTTGATGGTTTTGCGAAACGAAACGAAACGAAACGAAACGAAACGAAACGAAACGAAACG